>NW_026684402.1:0-3703 GCF_943735745.2 Anopheles bellator | reverse complement strand
TTGAGCAATACCAACCGCTGGGTCTTCCACTGGGTGGGGAATGTTCCTAAAAAAGGTGATTTGCATGATGCGGCGAATTACCGTGGGATCTCCTCGTTCGGTGTATGCGCCAAAGTCTTTGAGCTCATCGTCCATGAAGCATTATTACGGCGTACTAAGCACATCATCTCACCGCTCCAACATGGTTTCGTACCAAGCCGCTCTACCACCACGATTCTCATGGAGTTCTGTAGCTACATCCGGCGTAATTTGGACAACGGCTGCCAGGTTGACGCTATCCACATTGACTTCGAGGCTGCCTTCGACACCGTCCCCCATGACATATTATTAGCAAAATTGTCAAAAATGGGTTGCGCACCTCTTATGGTTTGCTGGTTTCGCTCGTATCTAGTAAATAGGTGTTATCGTGTAAGTTTTAAGAATGTGTTGTCTCGCCCCATTGTTGCAACCTCAGGAGTACCGCAAGGCAGCATCTTAGGTCCTTTGTTGTTTAATTTATACCTTAATGACTTGATGTCAGTGGTTTCTTCGTGTCATGTTATGCTGACGATGTTAAGTTATACAGTAGCATTAGGCACGCAAATGACTGTGACAAATTACAAATGGAGCTTGACAATGTTTGGGCTTGGTGTTGTCGAAACGGACTATCGCTCTGCATACCGAAATGCCAAACAATTAGTTTTAGCCGATCGCGGACCTCCATTATACGAACATATACGTTAGGTGACAATGCTGTTGCGAGGTTTAATCAAATTAGGGATCTTGGTATTATTCTTGACGATAAACTTACATTTAACTACCACTTAGATTCCCTCATTTCTAGATCTAACCGATTATTAGGTCTGGTAGTCCATATGACACGCGATTTCCGCGATCCGGTCTGTCTCAAATCTGAGTACTGCGGTATTGTCCGTTCGGTCCTTGAGTACGCCTGTGTTGTTTGGAGTCCTTATCTTAATACATACATGTCCCGCCTGGAACGTATACAGCGCAGCTTCACCCGCTACGCCATTCTTCGATTACCTTGGTATACCAGAGACTCTATTCCGAACTATAACACGCGCTGTCTGCTGTTGGGCCTTGAACCACTATGCTCCAGGCGGGCCACTGCACAGTGCTGTTTCGTTGCCGGACTGATGAACAACACGATCGACTCCCCGTCGTTACTACGCCAACTACATCTGGCAGTCCCGGCTCGCTCGCTGCGTATTAATATATAAATATTTATTAAAATTTAAATATTTTGACTACCATAATTCTGTATCCAGTTATCGCCAGCGTCTCCGCTTGTCAGTGATCGATGTTTGTTTGCCTTAATTTATGTTCAAACTCGCCCCTGTCCAGTGTGTAATATAAGATAAATGACAGAATATAAGATCGATTGACTCGAAATTTGCTACACAGGGGTTTTAGGGGCCAAGGATGAGCAACGTCATGGTTACAAACCCCTCCCCACCCTACTTCTTACCCCTTCCATACAAACGAACTGTTAAAACATTGATTACTCCACAAGTTATGAATCGAATCGAGTCAAATCTTGCACAATTGTTGATGGTCACCTGAGAAATCATGTGACCAAATTTGGTCCTTGTAGGGTGGGTGGTGGGGGAAGGGGGGCAACCCCAATCCTTACAATACGTCCTAGGGCAATATGGGGAGAGTGTGAGAGAGATAAAAAAGAGATAAAGAGAGAGGGAGAGAAAGAGAGAGAGAGAGAGAGAGAGATAACAACGGGCTGCTACAGCCTTCTAGATTTCAATTAGGATCATATAATAGTGTAAAGGATGAGCGGGACAGAAGGCAGAAGAATGAAACACGTGGACAGAAGGGAGAGAAGACAGAAGTTCATCATACGTCTCATACATTATTTACGTTGCGTTTGATAGAAATCATATTTGCGTAACCTAGGCTGCGTACACTTGAGTTGCGTACACGCTTCTGGCTTAGGCTGCGTACAGGAGGTCTACAATAGAACATTTGAGAATGAAATATTTTCCAAACCTCTGAAATACACATGGGTGTCAATCACATTTTTTTTATTTTTTCAGTTTTTCTTACAAATGCTTCCGTTTTGCCTCGCCATACTTTTCTGTCAAATCTTACACAAACATAACGCAGAACCGCCCCCGCTTATAATTTGTTGACAGTCAGTTTGACAGTTTTGACAGGGGGATTAGATTCACTTGCGAAATTTCTTATATCAGACCAGTGCGTAGAAAAATTCCCTATCGTTTCGAAAAAAGGATGCCACCAAAAAAACGAGCGCTTAATAGATCACGTTCAAGATCAAACAAGGAAAAAATAGCACGTTCAAGTGAAACCTAAGAGCAAAGAAATGCTAGGCTACTGTCTAATCGAGAGTGCATAGCTATAACGCGTTCTTTGCAAACAGGTGAGCAAAGGGAAGCAGGATTGCGTACAGACCGAGAACGGCATACGATTGGAAGCTCCACCGAGACTATCTCCCAGCGAGAAGTGAGACGCGAATCTGATCGATTGCCACAGGCTGCGCGAAACGCTCGATTAATTTTGAAGTGCGCTTTTGTTTATGATCCTACATGTGAATATGCAAATCATCGTATGGTAGATATCGGGGAAATGGATCAAGTGTGCCAGTATTGTAATGCCGTGAAATACAAAAACGAAGCTCCAGGAATGTGCTGTGCGGGAGGTAAAGTGAAGTTGCAGCCTTAGAACCCACCACCCGAACCACTTAATGAGCTATTGGCAGGCCGAACACTGAAGTCGAAGAATTTTCTAAACAACATTCGAAAGTATGATTCGTGCTTCCAAATGACGTCATTTGGCGTGAAAGGCAAAGTCGTGCAGGAAAATTGTATGCCCACTTTTAAGGTCCAAGGACAAATTTACCATCACGTTGGATCCTTACTTCCAACATCCCTAGCAGGCCCAACGCCAACCACCCCGAAATTCTAACCTTGGACAGCTGCGTGACAGCGACGACCATTACCGACTGCTCTATCACCGGGGGCCCATTGCCTTTGGGGCAAACAAAGTTCGCCGTGTCTGCTAGTTACAGATAAACTTGGATAGTTTTCCAGCTTTGCGCTCTTTTGCATCTATTTTTCCCATCTTTCTACGAACGTCAGTCGCGTTCAAACTTTCAACGATTACAGACAGAATAAAGCCACCATTGATTCCTACCACGCGCAACCTGACTACCGTTCAATTTTCAACAGGTTTTGTGCCCAGATTACGTGTGGAGAAAAGTGTCAAAAGCGTCTAAGTATCAAACCAAAAGTGCTAAGTGAGGTGTTATATACCCAGGATGGGGAAAGACATAACATTTGCGAAGTTGAGTGGCTGGGGTAATTTCCCAGAATGGGAGAATAATATGCTGGCGTTATTGCGGACGCGCGATTTGTTCAAGTGCGTGCAACCAGCCCCTGCGACGGAAACCGACGCCGACAAGCTCTCGCGAGCTGTTGGCTGGTTATTTTTGGCTTGCGAAAGTCATATTACGCACCATTTCGGTAAGGACGATACGCCACTACAAATATGGCAAGGATTGCGAAAAGTTTTCGCAGAATCAGGCCAAGGCCAAACCTGCAAGTTGTGATGACGCTCTCCCACACTTATCGCGAGGAATGTGAGTCGAACGAAGAGTATATCGGCAAGTGGCGACGCTGCTCCGCAGTTGGTATAATGTTCGAAGACAATATCGTGGCGCTGTTTATGGTCG
>NW_026684401.1:8235-10214 GCF_943735745.2 Anopheles bellator | reverse complement strand
CCGACATTTTACATGGTGGCTCCAGAGAGGAAATTATAATCCGTTATAATTTCTAAGAACGAACTCGCGTAAAGGTGTGCTGTCGCCTAAAGAACAGCAAGTGAAACGTCCCAAGTGGAGGTGATACATATCGTATCATCGTGACTGGATACACTTCTTCAGTGCGAGAAGCCAGTCCGCGAAAATCGCCACAGGCGAAAATGCGTTCCTTAAGGGGGTGATACATACCGTATCATCGAGGCTGGACTAACGTTCTTCAGAGAAGCCAGCTCGCGTAATTAGTCACCGGTGCGTGACATGGTGTACTGTCGCCAATAAGAACAGAAGTGTAGTGAAAGTGCAGTGCGAACAATAAGCCCAGTTCCGACGGATTGGCCGGAAAATATTCCGTACACAGTGGCCGGAGTTTGCGAACTTCCGGAGTGAATGTGTTCACCGATACGGTTCCAGAAGGAACGTATCGCACAAGGTGATAATTCACCGTACCGCGGCAGAGTGTACTACGCGGTAGTACAGCAAACTCTAGCGTGACAATTGTCACCGATTGCGGATTTACACCAGTAATTCCGGATCGCGCAAAGATCACCGCCAAAGTGCCTTGATCAAAAGGGTTCGTACAAACGAATACCTAAACACCGTGACCGTTCAATCGGCTCGGTAATTCATATCCGCAAAAAGGAAAAACACCGTGACCGTTCAATCGGCTCGGTAGTCATATCCGAGAAACGGATAAAGCAGAAGAAGTCTGCACTAAGCTCAAAACAGAGCAACTACTGTTGGTCGCCAGAGCGCGGCAACAACTGCCAGAAAGGCAATTATAACTACAAGTTATACGGTACGGTTGGAAACCAGGAGCAGATTCATCAAGCTACTGCGGCAGAGATCCTGAATTCAAGAAGATTCATCCTACAAAGGTAACCACCGACTCGCGTCACGAGAGGACGATCGAGATATACGCCGAGGACTAGACTCACCCACAAGGTTCAATAAGTAGAAAAGGTGTCGAGTCAACTTCAAATTCAACAGAATTTGAGTGGCAGGTAAGTGCCACATTAACTAACAAATTAACCCGATCATATTGTCATTACCTTAAAAGATAAAATTAACAGATCGCTAACTCCTAACTCAACGGTTCCATAAGGCATCAGGTTAAAGGGAGGAAATAATTCAAAATGCCTTTCAAATTTGTCGTTAATACCGTCGGCAACTGCCGACTGTGTCAGCAATCTGACAAAGAACACGACAAAATGGTAGCATGTTTTGAATGCGATCGTTTATTTCATCTTGATTGCACCAAGTTGACACGCAAGCCAACCGAAAAGGAATTATGGCGTTGTCCTAAGTGTCATGAAGCATTCTATGAAATGAATCGGTTAAGGGACCTTGCAAAGGAAAAGGTCGCCAAAGAAGGGGACAAGAGCGAAAAAGATAATTTTGAAACCGTTCTTGAAAAATTGGTTTTAGGGCAGCAAGAGCAAGCAAGAGAACAAACCCAAGAATTTTCCAAGCTTGTAAGACAATTAGCTGCTCCCAAGGCCGAACCCTCTCAACTAGAAATCTTACTAAAAAGGCAAGCCTTGATGCAATTGCCGAAATTTGGTGGAAATCCTAAAGATTGGCCAAATTTCAAAAGGACGTTCGACGAAACTACTTTAGAAGGGTCATTTTCAAACTTGGAAAATTTGAATCGACTCAAACAAGTCCTATTTGGCAACGCTCTGAAAAGCGTGCAACAACTTATGTTGGAATCAGAAAACGTACCGGAAATAATAAATCGCTTAAGCGAAACTTTCGGAAGATCCGATATGGTTTATTTGGAGTTCTTAAATGACATCCAAAAAATACGAAAGGATTCCAAAAACGTCGTTACTGAAATGGCCAATGGACTTGAAAATATCGTCAAGAACGTACACCTAATGAATAAACCAGCTTATTTGGCTGATCACAGATTGGTTATGGAATTAACCGCTAAATTACCT
>NW_026684401.1:2698-7735 GCF_943735745.2 Anopheles bellator | reverse complement strand
ATAGTATTCAGGTAAAAAGGGCTGAATATATGACACAAGCCGATTCTGCACTAGACGTTCAAACTTTGGACGATTTATGCGAATGGCTAAGGCCCTACGCCAAAACGGCACAAATGATGAATAGCATCAACATTCAAACCCATAAGGGAAACGTTCACATGCACGAACAACGGACAAACAAGGGGTCAGAAGAAAAATTCAAGGCCAAGGATTACAAACCTTCCTCATGCATCATCTGTAAACGTAAACACGACACCGTAAGGTGTTTCTCCCTGACAAAAAAGGGCCGTCGGAAAGGATAAGCGTCGCTATGAAGCACAAATTGTGTTTCGGATGTTTGGCGTCCGACAAGCATATGATTCAGCATTGCAAATACGCCAAACAATGTAGCTTCGAAGGGTGTACAGAAAAACATCATCGGCTGCTCCATGAAAAGAAGATTGAAGTCCCGGCTCAACCGACCAATAATCATCACGAAGAAAAGGTATCTTCAATAATTCATTATCAGGTGCTCCCGGTAAAACTGATAAACGGGAACAGGTCAGTTGATACCTGCGCCTTCTTGGATCCGGGCTCTTCCGTGACTCTGTTAGAAGCCCAAATAGCTCAACAATTACAGCTGGAAGGAAGAGCAGAACCGCTACTTCTGATGTGGACCCAAGATAAGAAATCAGAAACGAATGATAGCCGTCGGGTAGAAATGACGATCAAGGGAGCGTCAAAGCAGGGATATAAGCTAAAGGATGTGAGAACAGTTCATAATCTAAAATTGCCGATAAAATCCTTTAACTATGAGTCGATAACTAGAAACTATCCGTACCTAAAGGGTTTACCGATTCAGTCCTTCAGTAAGGTCCAGCCCACGATTATGATAGGTTTGAATCATAATCATCTGTTAATGGGAACGGAGCATAAGTACGGCAAAATTGGAGAGCCAATAGCTATGAAGACTAAACTGGGCTGGCTAATCTACGGAAAATTTCCGAGTAATCCCGACTCAAATTACTCAATGATAACTCAGGAGGATGACGAGCTAAGACAAATGATGTCCAAATATTTCGCAACGGAAGAATTCGGGGTGAAACCCGTTGAAAAGCTCCCGGAATCCGAAACCGATGCAAAGGCAAGGGCCATCCTAAAAAGCACATTAAAATTTAAGGATGGACGTTATGAAGTCGGCTTATTATGGAAAAATGAAAATCATCAATTCCCACTGAGCCTCCATTACGCCATGTCGAGATTGGTTAATCTGGAAAATAAGTTGAAAAAAGATCCAGCTCTGAAGGAATGGGCTAAAGAAACATTCAGATCATACGTCGAAAAGGGGTACGCGAGAAAACTTACCCAGACGGAATCATTAAGAAATGTATCTCGGCTCTTTTACCTACCACACTTCATAGTGATCAATAAGAACAAGGTTCCCCTTAAACCCCGTTTGGTTTTTGACGCAGCCGCAAAGGTGAAAGGAAAATCCCTTAACGACGCGCTGCTGTCAGGGCCAGATAGCACCACCTCGCTATTCGGAATTCTTATAAGATTCCGAGAAGGGGAATACGCGATCTGCAGGGATATCAAGGAGATGTTTCATCAAGTTAAGATCCGGAAAGAAGATCAGAATGCTCAGCGTTTCATCTGGCGCGATTGCGAAGATCGCATTCCTGATATATACGTAATGCAAGTCATGACCTTTGGATCCACTTGTTCCCCATCATGTGCTCAAGCAGCTAAAAACAACAACGCGGAACGTCTAAAGGAAAAATATCCACTAGCTTTGTCACCGATAATCAATCAACACTACGTTGACGATTATAACGACAGTTTTAATTCAATTAAGCTAGCCAAGGAAACCGTAGCTCAAGTAATAAACGCACATGATGAAGGAGGTTTCTTTATTACAAAGTTTAGTTCCAACAGTAAGGAGTTGTTAAACACAATACCAACTGACAGGATAGATGCAGATAAAATAAAGGCCCTGAAAGATACAAACGAAAACTTATCCAAGATACTGGGAATTTACTGGAATACTAACAAGGACGAAATAGGATTCCAAACTAAAATTGAAAGATTGCCCTATGATGTTTATAATAAATTGCGACCTCCAACCAAAAGGGAGGTATTATCATACATTATGAGCTTTTTCGACCCTCTAGGTCTCATATCTCACGTCACGATTCATGGAAAAATCCTTATGCAAGAGCTACATAAAGAAACCAGTGAATGGGACAAGCCCATTTCACCTAAATCACACGAAATGTGGATATCATGGTTGAACGGAATAAAGTTCACCAATAACATTCGCATCCCCAGATGGATAATGAAAATACCATCATCAGAGGCTGAGCTACACATTTTCGTAGACGCGTCTGACAAGGCTTTCGCAACGGTGATTTATGCAAGAACCAACGCCAACAATGCACCACACGTTGAACTGTTAGCAGCAAAGGCCAGGGTAGCGCCAATCAAAATAATGTCAATACCTAGATTGGAACTACAAGCCGCACTATTGGGGGTAAGATTGTGGAACGCTGTAAAAGGGGAAACAAGACTGAAGATCACGAAATCCACCTTTTGGAGCGATTCTAAAACGGTATTGGCATGGGTAAATTCCACACACCGTAAATACAAACAATTTGTAGCCCATAGAATTGGGGAGATACTAGAAACAACGACAGTCGACCAATGGCGCTGGGTCGCTTCGGCAGAAAACTCAGCGGACGAGGCCACAAAAACAATAACCAAACAATCGATATGGTTAAAGGGACCAACCTTCTTGAAATTACACGAGAACCAATGGCCTCAATCAAAAGAAAAGGAAACCGACGAAGAAATCTGCCTCGTCAACGCACACCAACAGTACGATATTATCCAAGAGGACAAATACTCGAATTGGTTCAAATTGATCAAACGAGTTTGCCTACTCCTAAAAATAATCGATTTCGGGCTGAAAAGAAATTTTCAAAAAACGTACAGCGCCTTCGATCGGATGAGAGCTGAAAACATCCTGTATCGGAAGGCACAAAAAGATATATATCCAGATGAAATAGCAGATCTTAGCCAAAACAAAACGTTAACAACCATAGGGCCGCTGTCGCAACTTTCACCCCAACTAGACGAAAACGGTGTAATGCGATTTATGAGTAGGTTGGAATTCGCTGAGAATCTACCTATTCCTGCGAGGACCCCAATCATCTTGCCAAGAATGCACAAAATAACCCATCTGGTAATTCAATGGTACCATGAAAGGTACAACCATCAATTAGACAAAGCGGTATTAGCAGCCCTACAACAAAACTACCATATTGACGGGTTAAACGTAGCCTTCCGCTACGTTAAGGCAAGATGTCAATTCTGCAAGAATGCCAAAGCGAAACCAATTCCGCCCATTATGGCACCATTGCCAGAATGCCGCACGGATACCTTCATTTTTCCGTTTACGCATACCGGAATTGATTATTTCGGACCCTTTGAAGTAAGTGTAAGGCGTTCAACGGAAAAACGCTGGGGGGTGATATTCACCTGTATGTCAACACGTGCAACACATCTGGAATTGGCTGAAAAATTGGACACGGATTCATTTCTTACATGCTTCATGAATTTCCAAGCTGGAAGAGGCGCAGTATCACACGTCTACAGTGATAACGGCACAAACTTCGTAGGCGCAAAAAATGAGTTAAATGATGTAATCAAAAAAATTAACTCAACCATGGAAGCCGGAGAAGCTATGAAACTGAATATCGCATGGCATTTCAATCCACCCAGTGCGCCACACTTCGGCGGTTCCTGGGAACGATTGATACGAATCATCAAATCCAACCTGCTGGCAATGATAAACTCACGAGAGCACCGCCCACCCCAGGTAGAAGTTCTAAGATGCGCTCTAACGCAAGTTGAATTCATCTTAAATTCACGCCCACTAACGGACATTCCCTTGAATGGCGAAGGAGACGAACCCTTGACACCCTTTCATATTCTAATTGCAAGGGCCGGCAACTGTTCACTTCCACTACAATTCGAAACGCATAAATTGGAACGAAAACACTGGCGACTGGCAGTTCATTATCGCCAATATTTCTGGAAACGTTGGGAAAAACAATATCTCCCACTTATCGCAAGGCGCCCCAAATGGAACAAGCTATCAGAACCATTAAAAATCGATGATATAGTTGTCATCACCGACAGCGACAAACACCAAGCAACATGGGTAAAGGGAAGAATAGTTGAACTGGTAAAAGGAAAGGATGGCCAAGTAAGATCTGCCAAAGTAAAAACGTTACAGGGGATATACCACCGTCCAGTAATCAGGCTCGCGGTACTGGACGTTCATAATACGGAAAACGCCCGAGAAACGAGAGAAGGGCAATCACAGGAGACCGATAATCAAGTAGACAGTAATGGATTTGTGGGTATCATACAAGAAAAGAAACAGAATCAATCTCTACCCGAAGAACGGTTAGGCCAAGGGGCCACCATTCACCCTGGTAACCGAACCAGTGGAGTGAACAAACGGAGGGCAGAACCCTCAACGCTCAATCCGCGCAAACGTGAAGCGCCGAACAGAGCCCCAAAGGTAATGGGATTGAATTCACGAGCATTAGTGCTCATGACGTTGCTGCTGCTTATTGGCCAAATTCTGGGATTCTCTCTGAATGGCCTGATTGCGTATGACTGCGCGCACAACGAAATAAACATTACCAGCTACTCCTTGATGAGTGTAGCATCATGTGTACCACCGGCTAGAAATATAACGAACCTCGAAACCAAGATTCAGGTATTACAGCGCAGTCCGAAAACTTATGCACACGTCCATCAATGCAAGGTAGTGATCAAACGTACGATCAAACACTGTGGAGCATTCTCTCATACTTCTGAATACGAAGGTGGATACGCGTACATAGTTAGGGAATTCACCCCAGACGAATGTAGATTAGCTCAAAGGTCAGGAGAAATCTCAATATCGATCGATCAAAAAATCAGGGAAATTAAACGAAACCAAACAACCCGGGGACAAACGTTAATCGTAGGAAGTGTAAGAGGCTC
>NW_026684401.1:0-2198 GCF_943735745.2 Anopheles bellator | reverse complement strand
ACTACACCTGGGAGGACGCGCTAGTCTACTACGAGTATGAGATCAGCATGAACGACTACACTACCACGGCGGACATCGAGAACGATCAAATAACTCTCCGAAACGGCATCGTCTGCTCCTACCACGTCGGTTGGTGCTTGGACGCGGAAATCGGGTACATCACCTGGGACGTCGATCTGAGACGACAATGTGAGGAATTAGATTTCGACATAATCTACGAAGGCAAGGTCAACAAGACGTTCGACGCCGACGAGAACAAGGGTAAAATAAACACAGTCTACACGGTGTTGAGCGACAAAAACATGTTCTCCATAAGGGCACGAGATTCGACGCAACTGTGCGGTTTCGACAGCTTCGAGACAGATCATCCGCGAATCTTCATCCTCGAAATGAGCGGCTACAAGTCTCCCTTCAAACGCAAGACGAGCCTCGGAAAAAACATGGATCTATTCACATACTTCAATTCAAAAATTACACTCGTAGAAAACTACCTGGGTCAGAAATTAAACGAAGTATACACCACGGTAATGACAGAAATGTGCAAAATCGATAAGGCCTTGATGGAAACGAAACTAACACTGGCACGCTTAAACCCGAGCGAATTCGTCTCCAACCTAGTGAAACGTAACGGATACACGGCAGTAGTGGCGGCGGAAGTCCTGTACATCCTTGAGTGTAAGCCGGTATACGTCACCTACGAGAGTAAGTCGGAATGCTATCAAGAGATACCCGTGAGGTACGACAACCGATCGATGTTTATAGCGCCCGTTACCAGAATGTTACAGACTCGAGGCACACAGATTGACTGCACGCCGTTGTTGCCAGCCAAATTCACTTTCGGTGGGAACTGGTATACGTTCGATCAACGACTCAGGGAAACCAAGCCTCCACAGCAATTGACCACCGACGTGGTAACCAGTTGGTCATACACACCGCTACCAAACCTGATGAAAAGCGGTGTTTACGACGCGGAGAGCCTTGAGAAAATGAAGGATATGGTCTACGAGCAAGGCGACAAAAGGGTCGCCGCATCGGTCCTCCATCAAATTATAGCCGGGCGCCATCCGGAACTGCAAGGATTTAGGTTCGACGCACTAATATCCGAAGGCACTATTGAAAACGCCCTTCATAAATATTGGTCGAAACTAATAGCATGGTCCACATGGCTGGGAAATGTTACGTCGACGGTAATCGGAATCTATATGGTCACGAGATCCATAAAATTCATCGTCGACACAATCATCCACGGGAGAATCCTCTATGACATCTACGGCCTAGGATGGCAGTTATTGGCGTCGCTCTGGGATTCCCTGACGACTTTTTTATCCCACCGTAACCAGATGCAGCGGAACACGCCCTCGCAAGAACCCGAAGCCCGAGACGCCCTCGAAGAACCAGTGCAATACCGCAGGAACCAGCTGTACCCTTCCGTTCAAACGCCAGAACGGAACGAGGAACAAAAATAGCGACGACCACCTCATCGAACCAATCACCAGGCCAGGAACCCTTCGCGCTCCAGCCAGCAGCCCGCCAGCTAAACCTCTCGCCGGAAGCCGCACTGTTGCCGGAAAAGAGCCATAACGTATTAAAGAAGTTTAAAACATAAATTGAAAAAGGAGTAGTCTGCTATTCCGACAGTTAAACGGTAGGAGTTACGGTATACAACTAGCACGGAAAGGAACACTAGACTAAATACGAGGACAGCAGGTTAACAGTAGCGTTCAGATGGTAAAACGTTTAGCATCATTTTACCAGGGGGAGTATGTTGGGAACGCAGCGTGGGAACACAGCATTTCTCGTAAACATAGATAGGCTTGTGTTGAGAACGCGAGGAGTAGATTACGGCTCAAACCAGAAGGAGCAGAGGAGGAAGCAATGTTTACATAATGCAACGTATGATGCAACATACCTCCCGCCAGGAAACTCGTAATCCGAACGAGCATAGGACAAGTCGCGTTGTTTACATTTCCCACGAAACGGAATATCGAAGACGCAGTCATAACGCGTCCTAAGCAAAGAAGCGCGAGGGACAGGGTCGCGAGCAATAAGATAAGAACGTATGGATGCCTATTTTAGAAGCGTAGGATCAGAATAGCATAGAAGGACCAACGGACTGATTGCACCCGAATTGTTTATCTTGAAACTCCAACGGTAAGGGACGGGACTGCAAGTAAGGGACAGGTTCAAAGAGTAAGGTT
>NW_026684400.1:7452-9739 GCF_943735745.2 Anopheles bellator | reverse complement strand
TGCTCCATACTGAGAAAACGCCGGGGAACTCAAAATTGTTCACTGGGTTGTTGGTGACGCAGTAGACACGTTGTAAAAAGTTTTGCATTGGAATCCTATGCATCCTAGTTGGACATCTGAAACGAGCAAAGTGAAAACATTTCAACATTATTTGATATTCACTGAATACTGTCCAATAAACTTACCTGGATTATTTCTATGAAGATCACACAAGATGGAACGAAAACCGCGCACTTGCACTTGAAATGGGGCACAAAATTCGACTGCCCGTTCTCTCTTGAACTTAGAATTTTTACTCGATCTCGCTATCTCTTTTTTTGTATTCCTCTTCTTTTCGCTCGTCTGTTCGTCTTCGCGCTCGCATGGCCTCTCGGCTCTGACACCCTACCCTCCCTGTAAATGAAACCTACAAGCTCGCGCGTGAAACTCGCTCCACTCGTGGTTTCTTCCGCTCTTATACACGTCTACCTACGAACGAACCTCATGAACCGGCCCGTTTGCGTCGCGCTCGCCCTTTCTCGTCCTCGTCGCAGGCAGAGGGGCGTTCGAATTCATCCGTTTCAGCCATCCTCGCACCCTTCGCAGGCAGAGGGGTAGGTCGGGCACTCAATTTTGTCCACTGGGCACCTATCAACCCAGTTTTTACATTCTTCATGCGAAGTGAACCGCTTCTGATCCATTCCATGTGCCATTGATCTAAAGAGATGGTAATCGGAAGGAGCCAAATCAGGGGAATACTGCGGGTGGGGTACCCAACGGGCAAAGCATTTCAAAAATTCACCCGTCGCGCGATATTTTTCCCCGTTCCTACCCCCTCGAGCCCATAAACTCGCGCCGTCGCAAGCGTAGCGCGATACCGGATGGTGTCGTTTCTTTCGCTCCTGTGAACTCATTTTTTCCTTTCTCGCTCATCGCATCAAAGTCCTTTTGCTGCATGCGTGTCCTCGTGTAAAAGCGCGGTGTATGTATGTGCGTTCCCCGTTCACCAAAACTGACAGTTCGCAGTTTGTTTTGATCGCAAAGTTTCCAAGCAAGTTGGTTGTGCCGCTGGTGGTAAGTATATGTTACAAAGCGTTGTATTTTATCTAATTTCGTGCTATTCTTTAGTTTACAGTTCGCAGAATGACTGCAGAATGTATCGCCGGAAGAATCTGGTAAGTATTGCAAGTGTTGTTGGCGATCAGAGTGATCAAAGATCGCTCGTCATGTTCGCGCAGAGTTGCGTAGTTTTTCGAAATTAATCTGTTTCTTTTGCTTGTTGCAGCTGCCGAAATCGTTTCTACACAGCTTGGTAAGTATCATAAACCCATCTTTCCATCAATGGTAATGAATATTGATACTTTTTTTACTTTCAGGTGACGACGGCTGACCGAACCCAACAACGGGTTTTCATCAATAAATCAGTGCTGCATAGGACTGCGGTGCCGTAGGACGACTGAAAAATGTGTTGGTGGTATAGTGGTATAGTGGTTTATTTATTGTGTTTTCTTTCATAAATAATAAATAAAGGTGTCAAAATTTAAACCCCGTGTGATGCGTATTTAGATCCGAACCGGGGGTATGAATGTGTTACGGTGGGTATGAATGGGTAGGGTACGGATGAATAGGGCTAACACACACACACACATCGCTAAAGCGTTCTTTATAACGAAGCGTTGCAGCGCGGTAATGCTTCGGCTTAATTTCCAATACAGAACCTTATGCAGACGCGACATCCTCCTTATGAAGAGGTCGCGCGACGTTTTTTGCCCGCTGGGTAGGAACAGGGAAAAATATTGCGCGACGGACGAATTTTTGAAACGCTTTGCCGGCTGGGGCCATTGATTCCAACCACGCTCAAGCTGACTACCGTTTAATTTTCAAAATATTGTTAATCGAGTCATACGTCATGGGGTGATCAGTCCCGCTGTCTGGTCGATTGTTATTGTCGCTTCGTGTGTTTGCGTTCGTCATCGATCGGGTTTGGATTTGCATAACTGGTAGTATTTTTAGTTCTTCGGAATCAATGGTAATACGTCATAATGCATCGTGCCCGACATTCTCTTTACCTTTTACGTATTCCACGTCGAATGAAAATTTCTTCAAGTCCAGATGCATCTGCGTCAGTTTAGATGACGGGTTTACCATCGACAACAGGTATACGAGGAGTCGGTGATCAGTTTTGACCACGAAACGTCTACCATATAGGTAGGGTCTAAAATGTATTATTGCCCAATGTATAGCTGTTAACTCCTGCTCAATGGTTGATTTATTATTAGGAGTATGCGTAGAAATTAATCGTTTTTTT
>NW_026684400.1:0-6952 GCF_943735745.2 Anopheles bellator | reverse complement strand
AACAGTAGCGCCCCCTATATGTAAACGATAAATTTCAACGCATACACGTAATACTTTCGCCCTTTGTGAATTTTCTACTGGATAATTGATTGGTAATTCCACATCGCCATGCGATTGAGATAAAACTGCGGCGCATGCTATTTTCGACGCGTCCGTGCTAAGAACGAACGGTTTCTTGAAATCTGAAAATTGTAGTATTTTCGGGTCGAGCAAGCTGTTTTTCAGTTTGTTGAATACATTCCTGCATTCGTCGGTCTATTCGAACTTTACGTTTTTCCGCAGTAGCGCATTTTGTGGTGCTGCTGTGTCCGCGAAGTATGGTATGAAGCGTCGTAGTAGTTACAGAAGGCTACGACCCTTCTGGTTTCGTCTGCTGACTTTGGTTCTGGGTATTTCAGGATTTCTGAGTACTTGTTCTTATCGGGTTGGATCCCTTGCTCTGAGATGTGGTGTCCTAGATAGGTTACATCCGCGCAGAAAAATTTGCATTTTGATTTGTTCAGCTTTAGGTTATGAGACCTTAGTTTTTCAAAAACCTTTTGTAAGTTGTTGAGATAACGATCCTATAACAATAATGTCATCGATGTACAGGGACTTTCAGGGGGTAGACCACTGAGCGCAATAGTCATCATTCTCTGGAAACTATTGGGGTAAATATTTAGCCTGAACGGTAATCTTTGGAATTCATAGTGACCGTTCGGAGTTGAGAAAGCTACGTACTGTTTGGACTTATCTTCCAGTTCCACTTGGTGGAAACCTGACATTAAATCCAATGTTGAAAAATATTTAGCTCTTCCGAGCTGGTTCAAAATGTCGTCGATTCTCGGTAACGGGAATTTATCGGCGACGACCTTTTTGTTTAGCTGTTGGAAATCGACAACTAAACGCCACTTCTTTGAGGCTGTAGCCGATTTCTTAAGCATCAATAGTATTGGTGAGTTGTAAGATGAAACGGATGGATTTATTATTTTGTCCTTCAGCAATTTGTCAACTTGTCTATTGATCTCTTCCATGTGTACTTCTGGTGAACGGTAATTTTTTATGTACACGGGATTGGTGTCCTTGACGTTTATTTTTTGTTTGTAAATATTATTTCTTGTGAGGACATCATTTTCTAATGTAAACATGTCACTGGATGCCCAGCATAGTTCGCTTAGCTTGTGCTTATGTGTTTTTGGAGTGTCTTCTAAATTTAGCTCTTTAAGTAGCATGTTGTTCCTGTTATTGTCTTTCTTTTGGTTGAGATGAAAGACGTAAAAATGGCTAAGGATGATGTTAGTTCTTCTGAAATTCTTGCTGATTCATGCTGTTTCGTTGGTAGTATTAATGAATTACACAATGTGCCAATCAGAGTTAATTATTGTACTAGTACAATATACTCCGGGCCCTATTTCCTGTGATAATAAGACGTAATCGGCACTTATATTATCAGTGTGAATCTGTCGGTCGCAACCCCCGCGGATAGAGTAGTCGGTAACGCTCTTCACTGTCAGCGCAGCTGGCAAGGGTTCGAATCCCGGGACCGGTTGCGACTCAACCGGCCATGGTTTCGATTCCCGATACCGGCGCTGACAGATGGGGGTTGGCGCGGGACCAACAACCCCTCCCGTAAAAACGAAATGTTACGGATAGCACCAGAGATAATATTGACATTAACATTGTCTCTAATGCAGGCCAAGACCGCACAGCGGTTGTAGTGCCGAAGAAGAAGAATCTGTCGGTATTCACATCTCTCAGGGATAATAATTTCTCCGTTCAAATAAGGAGGGGTCTTCGATGGGGATATCAATACTTTCCTAATTCCTAATTGATCGTAAGAATCCATGTATCATAATCAATCGGCAACGCAACATGCCTAATTACAACACGCGTTGCCTGCTGCTCGGTCTGGGGACACTTGAGCATAGGAGACTGTCGGCTCAGGTTATGTTTGTTTTTAAACTTTTGTCTGCTTTGATTGACGCTCCGCAACTCCTTGCCAAGTTAGATATATCTGTTCCTGCTCGCCATTTGAGACTTCGGCACGACATGGAGATCAGAACTGCTCCACGAATTACTGTTGCGTGTTACAATGACCCCTTTCACCCTCGAACCGCACCGCAGCCAACACCACGGCACTGCACTCGCCGGTGGAGGATGCACCTGTTCGACCCGGAGGTGTTCGCGATCTCGCTGCGGGCACTGAACTTCGGCGAAGTCGAACCATCGGTGGCCGCCGTCACGAGACTGCTGGAGAGAGCCTGTGATGAGACCATGCCGCGCAGTGCCCAAGGACCGAGGCAGAATACTCGTAGGCGCCACGTCTACTGGTGGACGTCGGAGATCGCTGAGAAGCACACCATCTGTGGACTCGCCCGACGACGCCTGCAAAAAACGAGGGACGCCAGCGATCGTGCTTACCGGGCCGTCGAATACAAGCAGATGAAGCGCATGCTTGGTAGCGCCATCCGGGAGAGCAAGCAGCGTTGCGCCCGGGAACTCGCGGATTCGGTCGAGGACGACCCTTGGGGCAACGCCTACCGAACAGCGGTGGGCTGGCTCACAGGCGGACGCCTGCGCCAAGAGGACGACTACGAAGTGATGGGACGCATCGTGGACGAGCTGTTCCCACAACAGCCACCGATGGACTGGCCCGATACAACGCGACCAGAGACTGCTACTGGGGCGATCCGCGGGGTAACGGAAGAAGAGCTGATGGCCATTGCCAGCAGCCTCAGCCCCCGAAAGGCCCCTGGACCCGACGGCATCCCGAACACTGCCGCAACCGTTGCCCTGCGATCATACCCTGATGTGTTCTGCAGCTTATTCGGACGGCTCCTTGAAACAGGCTCCTTCCCAGAGGAGTGGAAGCAGCAGAAACTGGTGCTGATCCCGAAGCCGGGGAAGCCAGCGGGGCTGGCGCCGTCGCATAGGCTGCTGTGCATGCTCAACGTCCTGGGGAAGGTCTATGAGCGCATCCTGCTCACCAGACTGAACGACCGGCTAGAGGATGACAGCGACGGACCGCATCTCTCTCGGACACAGTACGGCTTCCGCAAACAGCGATGCACCCTAGACGCTGCCCGGGTGATCGTCGAGGAGGGAGCCGACGCGATGCGCCACGGCCGCACAAACCGTACCGATCCACGCATCTGCATGGTAGTGTCGCTAGAAGTGCGCAACGCGTTCAACTGCGCCAACTGGACGTCGATAGGTGCTGCGCTCCAACGGATACAGGTGCACCCGGAGCTGCTGCGTGTGCTGGGCAGCTACTTCACCGGTCGTACCCTGCTGTATGGAACCAACCGTGGGCTGAAGGCGCGCAACCTCACGGCAGGCGTTCCGCAGGGCTCAATCCTTGGACCGACCCTCTGGAACGTGATGTACGACGGTGTCCTGTCGCTGCCACTTCCAGAGGGTGTGCGGAGTGTCGGCTTCGCGGACGACCTGGCGCTCATCGTGCGGGCTGTCAACGTGGAGAATGCCAGAGAGGCCGCCGAGGACGCCGTACGGGTAGTGCAGAGCTGGCTGGAGATAAACTCCCTCTCTCTTGCCCGAGAGAAAACGGAGGTCCTCGTCATCAGCAGCCACAAAGGGGGACGGCAGCACACGAGCGTCAACGTCGGTGGCGGTGTTGCCTGCCAATCGAAACAGACGATCCGGTATCTAGGGATACAGCTGCACGACCATCTGCGCTGGCGACCGCACATCGAGTATGTGGCAGAACGGGCTAGCCAGGTGACGCGAGTCCTTCGGGCCTTGATGCCTAATCGTTCCGGAGCGACGAGTGACAGACGCAGGCTGATTGCGAGTGCGGTAACGTCAATGATCCGATACGGAGCCCCGCTATGGGCGAAGCGGCGTTCCGGCCTCGAGATACAGAACAACTGTCGACTCCTGGATGGAGTGCAGCGCATGCTGACGCAAGGGGTGGCAAGCACGTTCCGCAGTGTTTCCTACAGTGTGGCCACGGCCCTCGCCAGCATGGTGCCCATCGTACTGCTGCTGCAGGAGGACGAACGCTGCATCGGGCGACGATGGCCAGCGATTGGGCAGCAAACGGAGGACACTCATCCACCACCAGACGTGACGGCCCTGCGCAAAAGGGAGCGTTTGCGCACTATCAGCCAGTGGCAAGAGCAGTGGGCGGCGGCGGGGCTAAAACCAGACGCTAGCCGGTATCAACGCTGGACGTACCGAGTCATCCCGAACATCACGTGCTGCGCCAGCAGGAAACATGGACGTATGGATTTCCACATGTCCCAAGTGCTCTCGGGACATGGATTCTTCCGAGAGTACCTACACGTAAAGAAGTTCGCACGATCCCCTGACTGCAGCTGGTGCCCTGGTGCCGCGGAGTCAGCGGAACACGCAATGTTTTACTGCCCGCGGTTCCAGCGAGAGAGAGCGGAGATGCTGGCAGACGACGGCCGCACCCCCCTCACGCCGGATAACCTGGCGAGCGAGATGCTGCGGAGCCCGGAGTGCTGGCAGCGCTTTGCCCGAGCCTGCCGAGCCGTAACGCTGCAACTTCAACAGGCGTGGCGAGAAGAACAGCGACTGGAGGCTGAGGCTGCGGCCGCGGCTGCGGCTGCTGCTGCGGCGGCTGCTACAGCAATAAGATAAGTTGGCCTTCTGCACAACTTATCCGACAAACACCTCGTTAACCGTGGGGTTAATGACGTTGTTTGCTAACTTGTTTACCGTACGTTCCTTGTCCGGCTGTGCAAAGCAAGAGCGGAGTAGCGACTGACAGCTCCTTGTAGCGGAGCTGGAACCGTCTATACGACTACATCCGCGACTTGCGAATGTGACTAAATGTATAACTATTTGTAAATATGTGCCTTATTTATGTATTTATGTTTATATATTATCTGAATAAAATGCGATGATACATCGCATTCCTGCCCCCTGTATGCCAGACAGGATCCACACGGGGGGAGAAACAGGTTGTTTTCCCGCAAAAAAAAAAAAAAAAAAAAAAAAAAAAAAAAAAAAACCCCTTTCTGTCTATGTGTCGTACGTACAATCTATGTTCTTCACATATTGACTATAACATGTCTATTCGTCAGTGTCGTAGCTTCCTTTACTTCGCATCCTTCCGGTAACCAGTTTTTTGTCCTCGTACTCGCCAGATACAGTGTTAGGTTAGTTAGGGTTTTGTTTAAGTTAGTTAAGTTTTCCATGTGTTTCCAAGAATTTTAAAGATGTCTTCGAAAATTACCGGCAATTCCTTATTTGTAAAGGGTATCCAATGGTTTAACTCAATGCCCAAAGAGATAGTTAATTCAGATAGTATTTGAGAGTTTAAACGGAGGTGCGCTCTGTACATCAAAGAAGTAGTTAGGTAAATGTAAATGTTGTAAATGTAATGTAATGTAATGTTGTAAATGTAATGTAAATGTGGTTAGTATAGACTTGTAATCTACTGCACTCATCGCGGAGGCTGGATGATGATGAGAAAAAAAAGAAAACAATTTGAATTTGAATTTTTGAAAATAATTTAGAATAATAGTATAGCATGAATGAGACAACATATTTTTGAGACGCGCGCGCGTAGAAGTGGACAGTTGAAGCAAACACTCAACAATAGAATGACTCTCGCTGCACTCGTGCTATCGTGGGACAGGTGCATCAAATTCGTCCATTGATGATTTTTTTTATGCTACCGTAAATGTCCTAGATAAATGTAATTTCGGCCGTTCTTAGTAGTGGTACCCTAGCGCTACAATAGTTCTAGGGAACCGGCTACACTGAAAGAACTGGAGATTATACGGGGCAATCCGGAGAGTGGTTCCGTATGAGTTTTCTTCTTATGGAAATGGCTGGATACCGTTGTATGCATGGATTAGAGTCAGACAGAGTGTTCTAGAGTGTCTTGCAACGATGCCACCACTTCGTACCATTTTTTTTCTCTTGAAATCTTGTTAAATACAATTATCACACGATAACTATCTCGCCTATCTCAAACCTATGTTGGGGTAAGAGGTGGGTCTCATCATCATCATTTATTTCATTTATGTCAACCAGGCTCTGTTTACCCATTGACTTATTTCAAATAAATAAATAAATAAATAAATCGAACAGTGATACTTGGTCAAGAAATCTCTGCCGAGTATACCATCAGTTGGTATTTGGAAATTTTGCGGCACTGCTTGGAACTTTTGTTCAATTTTTGTTCCGTTTGGCAGATGCACGCTTGCAAGGACCGATCCTAATGTTTCTGTTCCTATTTCGTTTATGCCCGTTATTCGGCATTTTTCATTTTCATCGATAGGGTGGTTTGGATTGAAGAGGTTTGGGATTAGGATAGATATGTTAGCACCTGAATCTACTAGCAGTGTTACTTCTGTTGTATGTAACCCTGGTTTGAGTCTTACAAAGTTGCAAAATGCCGCATTAACTTGCATGCATTTGCTAATGGTGTGGGGCTTGCTCTCTCCGACTGCGGTTTTTCCACATACTGATTTTGTGGAGGACCCCCGACCTCGGGTTGCTGGGGTCAATTGCTTGGTCCCCCAACGCTGGGTTGTTGGGGGAGAGGGCAGTTTTCCGAGGTCGCGTAATAAACTTGCGACCCCTGGTTCCTCCTCTGGTTATTCCGGATGCCCTTTCCGCGGTTGTTAATTCCCTGGCAGGGCCTGTTGGAATTGTTTCCCTGATGGGATTGATTGTTATGGTTATTGTTATTGTATTTATTATATTGGCGGTTGTTACCACCAGTCCCCGGTACTGGTGGTTTGATTTTCCGCGATTTCTATTTTAATTTTGGTGATTTGGCATGTTATGTTCTGTTCGGAAAGACAGAACGCTGGCCGTTCCCTGGTTCTCGTTTTCGAGAACCTTTTCGACCGTTGCGGCCAACGTGACGAACTGGACTGCTTTTAGCAGTATTTTTGTTTCTGCATTTTTGGTCCCTGCTGCGAGCGCTTTGACGCCTGCCTTCACAGCCATCTTTTCGGCTAATGCCGTT
>NW_026684399.1:0-9268 GCF_943735745.2 Anopheles bellator | reverse complement strand
CAGTTGGCCAACATCACCTGGATGGAGGCCGGAACGTTTTTGCGCTGCTAGAAAGTTTAATTTTTTGTCGAAGATGGTTCCTAGTATTTTAATTTTTGTTACTATAGGTATTTGGTTATTATTATATATTAGGGTTCTATCCTTTCTGTGAACTACACTTTTTTCTTGCATATGCACATGGCCTTGCTTTTGGGGGCTGAGATTTCGTAGCCAGTTTGGTCCTGCCATTTTCTGATATTTTGGAGAGCTTTGTGGAGGTTTTTTCTAGCATGGGTGCATTTTTTATGGGTGGAGACTAACGTTATGTCGTCTGCGTATATGTACGTCTGTATGTTTTGGGATATTGATTGTACTATTGATTCTAGACTGATCATGAACAGTAGGGATGATAAAATTGCTCCTTGCGGAACCCCATTTTCCTGTATTGTTCTTTTGGACAGGGTCTGTTCTATTATGACTTTAAAGGATTTGTTGTTTAGGTAGTCTGCTATATAGTTGGCTATTCGGCCTTCGAAGTTCCATGATTTTAATTGCTGTAGTATAGCATATCTCTAAGAGTGGTCGAAATGCTTTTGAGACATCTAGCACTGCTACGTCTGTGTGTAGATTTTCTTCTTTGGCTTTTGCTAGTGTATAAATGAGGTCGGAGAAATATGTTTCCGTTCCCTTACCTTTTTTAAAGGCATAGTGCGAAGGGCTGAGTAGTTTACGATTTTCTATTTCCTGTGCTAGTCTCCTGTTTATCATCCTTTCTAATACTTTGCCTATGCAGTTTGAAAGAGTTAGAGGTCTGTAACTGTTAATCTTGTGCACCAGTTGTTGGGGTTTCGGTAGCGGTATAACCAGATTTTCTTTCCTGTTGCTGTTGCACTGTGGGAATACTATTGGTGTTTGTTCGGAGGTTGCTTTGAAGTCTATAAATTTGTTATCATATGATGCTGTGGCGGATGATTCTTTGAAATGAGTTGCAAATCTTTCTGTTAAGTCTATGGAGTTTGAAATTGACACGTTGTTTTCGTTTAGCAGGATATGGTTATTGTATTTTTTTCCATTTAGTAGGGCAACTTTTTTCCAAACCTCCTTAGTGGAGGAGGTTGGTCCTATTGAGTTTACTAGTGTGGCCCATCCTTTTTCTTTTGCTTCTTTCGTGGTTTTCCTGGCTATGTTATTTGATGATGAGACCCCACCTCTTACCCCAACATAGGTTTGAGATAGGCGAGATAGTTATCGTGTGATAATTGTATTTAACAAGATTTCAAGAAAAAATGGTACGAAGTGGTGGCATCGTCGCAAGACACTCTAGAACACTCTGTCTGACTCTAATCCATGCATACAACGGTATCCAGCCATTTCCATAAGGAGGAAACGCATGCGGAACCACTCTCCGGATTGCCCCCGTAAAATCTCCAGTTCTTTCAGTGTAGCCGGTTCCCTAGAACTATTGTAGCGCTAGGGTACCACTACTAAGAACGGCCGAAATTACATTTATCTAGGACATTTACGGTAGCATCAAAAAAAATCATCAATGGACGAATTTCATGCACCTGTCCCACGATAGCACAAGTGCAGCGAGAGTCGTTCTATTGTTGAGTGTTTGCTTCAACTGTCCACTTTTACGCGCGCGCGTCTCAAAAATATGTTGTCTCATTCATGATATACTATTATTCTAAATTATTGTTAAAAATTCAAATTAAAAAAAAAAAAAATTTCTCATCATCATCCAGCCTCCGCGATGAGTGTAGTAGATTACAAGTGTATACTAACAACATTTACATTACATTTACAACATTTCATTACATTACATTTACAACACTTACATTTACCTAACTACTTCTTTGACGTACAGAGCGCACCTTCGTCTAAACTCCCCAATGCTATCTGAATTCACTATCTCTCTGGGCATTGAATTGAACCATTGGATACCCTTTACAAATAAGGAGTTACCAGCAATTCTCGAAGACATCTTTAAAATTCTTGGCTGTTGTGCTCTGCGTGTGTGATGCTTGTGTACATCACATCCCCTAACTATTCGTTCTCCTAGGTAATTTGGAAGCATGCCCCTAACTAGTTTGTAAATAAATATCATGGTCCGATACACCACCAACTGTTCTACTGACATCCATTGCAGAATGTCCAGCATTACCGCTGATGATGCAAAGCGGCCATAACACAAAACTACCCTCATTACCCTGTTCTGTAACCGCTGAAGCCTTTTTACCTGAGTCTTCGTCCCGAGAAATAGGATAGAGGGGCAAAACTCGAAATGGGGTGCAATAATAGCTTGGTAGAGGTGAACTTTTCCAAGCAGGTTTAAATCTCTTGACACTCTGCTAAGCACTCCAGCTTTTCTTGCTACCTTGGCGATAACTCCATCGATGTGGGCATCAAAATTTAGCCTGTCATCTAATGTGACTCCCAGGTATTTCACCTGAGAGACCTTGGCAATTGGTTCCTTATTTATTAAGATGTTTGGTTGAACCCGCTTTTGACGAAAGTACCATAAAGCTTGTTTTCTTTACGTTTAGAGCAAGCTTCTTGTACTTCAGCCAACCATTCAACTCAATCAAATCGTTATTCATTAGATCTTCTGCTACTCTTAAGTCCCTTTGTGAAACAAATATGACTGTGTTGTCGGCAAAGAGATTAATTTCGCAAGATCGTAGTACCTGTTTCATGTCGTTGATATACATGATGAACAAAATTGGTCCAAGAACACTCCCTTGGGGAACTCCAAGAGTGTTTTCGATGGATTCTGAAACAGAATTTTTAAAAACCGTTCTCTGGGTTCTTCCAGTAAGATAATTCCTGAACCAATGGAGCTCGACCCCTCCGATACCGAAACGTTCCAGAGCATCTAATAGCAATGTTCTCGATATGGTCTCAAACGCCCGTTTCAAGTCCAAGAAAACCGCTATTATCGGAAGTCCACGACCCATCAACCCCTTCCACTTCGCTAGGACTAGGTTCAGTGCAGTTTCGCAGGAATGTCCTTCTCTATATCCTGACTGTTCCTGTACCAGCAACCCGTTGTCGTCTAGAAACTGCGTCAATTGGTCCTTGACTACAATCTCCAGGACTTTCTCGAGCGTGTGAAGCATGTTGATGGGACGAAACTCTTCCGCCCTCGTAGCTCCAGTCACCTTCGGTATCGGTATTACCAATGACTCCTTCCATGTCTCCGGAAAGACGCCACTCTCAAGTGATTGGTTAATCACATTAAGAAGCGCTTCGCCAACAACATGAAAGCAGTCCTGTATCACACTAGCATTAACGAACCCTACGCCTGCCGTTCTGGTCAGGTTAAAGCATATCTTTTTTAATTTAGCTTGATCTATTTTCCGAAAGCGAAATCTATTTCTTGTGGGTTCCACTTGTCGCAATTCAACAGGTTCATTAACTGTCGGAATATTTCTGTTAACAAGCATGACACTGTTCACAAAAAACTGATTAAATCTCGTGGCTATAATTGATTCATCAGATTCTATAGAGTTATCAAACACTACTTCAGATGCCTCAACTTTATCGGGTTTTAACAAGCTGTTAAGGATCTTCCAAAGTTGTTTGCCGTTTCCCTGATGGGCTAAAATCTCTTGGCACATGTACTCTTTTCTGCGGTTCTGTAGCGCCTTGCTATATTCGTTACGAAACTGTGTATAAGCTAACCAATCGTGCTCCATGTTTGTAGAAAGATAAGTCTTGTAACTCTCATCTCTCTTCAGTTTTAAACGAGCCAGATGCACCGTGAACCATTTATTTGAGTGTCTTGTTGGAACACTTTTTCGATATACTAATCTATTCACTGCACCCTCAAGGGTTTCTTTCAAAAAATCCGCTAAGCTAGCAAAGTTACTAGTTTGTCCTTGGAGTCCTACTTTAACAATTTGACAAAGTGCCTCTGCAGAATATTTGTCCCAACATACAATTTTCTTTTGGGCTGGCTCACATCTTCCGCCATCCAAGTTGAAAATTATTGTTTCATGATCCGAAATTTTAGCCGCAGTATTTGTAGCCACTGTGATTAAATCTGTATTACTGTAAACATGATCTATCAATGTCCTGCTTTGCCCCGTAATGCGTGTTGCTTCAGATACCTTCTGCGTCATGTTGAAAGATTCCATGACGGTTTGCAATTTATTCGATTTTTCTTTGACGAACCAATCAATGTTGAAATCTCCTACTATTACATTACGTTTGCTCAGGTCAACAAATCTATCCAGCCAGTCTTCCAAAATTTCAACAAATCGGGAGTCACTAGAACTGGGTGAATGGTATAATATCCCATAGTTCGCAGCCGACATCCCTTTGGAGACCACAAAGCCTAAAAACCAGTTGCCCTCTAATGACTCATTTAAAGTGACTTTTAGAACAACGTTTGCTGCAGCATATACTGCTACTCCACCGGTGTGTCGTGAGTGCGACAAACACGAATAAACCCTGTATCCCGGGATGCTATGTTGATCAAATGCTCTTTCATCAGTGATGTGTGTTTCTGATATCATGACCAGTGATGGTTGCTTTCTTCCAACCGTATCCCTGAACAGCACATAGTTCGCCGAAAGGCCGCCGACATTACAATACATTAAATCTTTCTTACTAGTCTTTTTTTTTTTGGGTTGCTATGCAGTGATGCGCATTATTCTCTGTACCTGTTTCTTGTACTCCGGACAATCGTGACTGTACGCTGCGTGATCATTGGGCTGTTTCGACCGCGCTAGTATACAGTTCACGCACTTCAGGATTGACGATTGGCAATCTGATGTCTTGTGACCCTCACTACACTTTGAACAAGCTTCCATTTTCTTACAATCTACAATCTTGTGTCCAAATTGACCGCACTTGTAACAGCGCTTGACATAAACGTCCGTATTAACTGCACAAATGTCAAAACCAATTCTAACATTCCCTTGTGCCTTTAACATTTTTGCTGATTCTTCATCTACTTCAAGAATGGCATTATGCTTTTGGTATTTCAGAAATTTATTTTCAAACTGTCCTATGACGTCGATTGTCTTAAACGGAATGCTTTCATTTTGTGCAATTAGGAGTTCTGCTAGATCTTTGTCCGAGTATTTTTCTGTCATGCCTTGTAATTTTAAGCAAAGTAAGGGCAACGTTACTGTGTAAGCATCCCCCATTAAAGCCTGGATCTGTTCTGTTACCTTCTCTAAGCTCTCTGAGGCTGGACATTGCATTAAAATCTGACCTTTCCTACCATTGCGGAAGTCTGACACTTGTTGCTTCCTTGGATCCAATTTGGTGCGTAAATCCTCCCTTGTTTTTTGGCAAGTTTGGTCTACTTTCGGTATCACAACCAGTGTTTTTTTGTCCGTTCTATCTCGAGTCAGTGTTACCATCGTCTGTTTACGAGTAACAACTTTAGGAACCGTCTCCTCCTCCATGTCAAATGTCCGTATTATAGTTTGAACATTATTGCTCTCACTATTCGTTCTCATCGTCCTATTCGATTTTTTGGTAACTACTGTAGCCCATGATTCACCTGTCGTCTCACTGGATCTCACCGCTGAAGCAGCGTGTATTGGTGTCTCCGATACAACAGTGGCGCTAGCTTGCCCGGTCACTTTTCGTGAAGTAACGGCTTCCCTCCTCGTTAGTTCCCACTTGCTTTCTACCACTTCAAGTAGCTCCTTTTTCAATGCTTTCATTCCTGTCTCTATTGCCTTTGAAATTATAACTCTAACATTCTTCTCTAGTTCCTGTAAAACCTTGTTTAGCAACTCATTGCCTACCTTACTTTGATCTTGCTCCTGTATATTGGTGGGCAACTCACTGCGTTCGCTCACCATTACCGATTCCAATGACTTAATGCAGATGTCACACCTAAAAAACAAATTGGTACATTCCCCGATTGACTTTACCATTGGTTTTGTAAGAACAGTGCATCGACGGTGAAATAGACCGCCACACTGGCCCTTACACAAAACCGGGTCATCGCTTTTTGCGACGATTTTGGAGCACTTTACGCACTCCATTATCGCACAACAAATTCGAGCAAGACAGGTGAGTTACTGTCATGCGCGTCAAAGAATTTAATAAACACTAACACAGAAACAGATACAAAATCTACTCGAAAGTAGTATAACTACCACATTTGCACAATTTCTATCTATCGCGTCAGTGATCGCGTCCTACGAAAAAACCTTTTTGATCGGCATATACTTCTACCTCGCCAACCAAATGGTTCCCAAAACCTAACAACAAACACTTCGGACGCATGAACAACACAAAATAAATCCACTTATCCGTCTGTGACCAGTTTAACTCTGTGAAAATTCACCAGCCACCAAAGACACTACTGCACTCATCAGCACTCAGCTGTATATTTGCTTCCTGGTATAGTGTGTTTAGCTTTTCTAAATTGGTACTATCGTCCCGTTTGTGTGCTTTTTTGAGGGCACGGAGTGCTTTTCTCCTCTTTTTAATAGCAGTTTCTACCTCTTTATTCCACCATGGATTGTTTCGTTTATTCCTTATTCCATTTGTCATAGGGATACTGGCTGTTGAGGCATTTATTAATAGTGTGCTAAAGTCCTGGGCACTAAGGCTCTTTGGGTTTATGTTGGAAGAGATGTATGATTTGTAGCTGTCCCAATCGGCTCTTTCATATATCCATTTCTTCCTAATGTTGTCATTTGTGTGTCTAGTGGAGGGGGTGAGATGTACGGTAATGGGGAAATGGTCACTGCCGTGAAGATCTGTTTCGATTTCCAGCAAGAGTTTCGACTGTAGTTCAAGGGACGTGATACAAAGGTCTGTTGTCGAGCTGCGTCCCGAACTTGTTTGGTAAAATGTGGGTTTGACATTGTATATTGGGGTTAAGCATTTTGTTTTAAAAATGTCGTGCAGGGTTTCTCCAATTTTGTTTGTTGTTGGGTGTCCCCATGAAATGTGATGGGCGTTAAAGTCTCCTATTAAGATAATTGGTAGTGGTAATTGTGCCAAGATGCTTATCATCTCATTGTCAAGATTGTGGCTTTTTGTTCTGGGAGTGTATCGGGGTTAAAATTCTAGCTGCTAGTGCTGGTAGCTCAGTTTTAAGTGGGATGCTTTTGTGATGGCAGGCGTTATGTATTCCTAAGCTTATGTTGTGATATATATTATTGTGTAGTTTTGATGTCCAAGTGAAATCCTTTAAGAGGCCCCTTGGTTTGTATTTGTTAATATTGAGGATTTCCTGAAGGGCAATGATAAGAGGGCGATGTCGCTGTGTTAGTATTTCTAGCTCGGAGTAGTTGTTCTTTAGGCTTTTAATGTTCCATGATAAGGCAAATTTGGGTGTGGGGGTATAGAGAGTGGTGTCGTTTTTATTGTTAGTGTCCGTATTTGCCATTTTTTTTTGGATAGGATTTTTGAATTCTAACTTAGGTAATGGTTGCTTATGGTAGATTTGTTAGTGTGGGTGAGCATTTATGCCTCTTGTGTATAGGGTGTGTAGATTGTCTATGTTTTAAAGCGGTATTGGTTTACTCACCTCTGTCTGTCATCCCTGTATTTCTCGTTTACCGACTTACGTCGCAAGCTCTTTAGCCAAAGTACTTACCTTACTTTAACCACCTAAAAAAAGAACTCAAGCCAGATTGATCACCCAAGCCGGACTGAGCCCCGAACGCCAGATTGAGATCCCGATCCAGATAGAGAGTTTGGAATGTCAAAATTTTTCCAAATTGGCCTTGTGCCAGTGTGGGGATGGCCAAAAGCGAACAAAGAAACAGACGCCAACACACCAAGGCACCACTACATGGAGAAGCACACACGCGCTGCGGACAACCCTGGCTTCCTGCTCCGAACACGGCACGTTGCCAAGATTGCGCGCTAGTTCGCTTGGGCTACACACGTCACTGCATAAGACCGTTAGTCCCTTGATCTACCACAAGTCAGTATGCATCCTCAATACCGAGAAAAAAAAACAGCGATGCCGCACAAGCCAGCATATCACACCTCCACCAAGCACCTGACACATGCCGCCAGTTCATGGCAGAAAGATGGCAAAAAGGTTCCAGAACAAACTGCTCACTCGCGACAACATGCGTGCACACTCGGAAATTCGGACCCTGTGCAGCCCGTGGTTCGTGGTTCTTCCAATGTTCCGTTTCGCCCCTTTCCCTCATGAGACACTTTGTGCAGAAAAGCCACAGGCTCCCTGAGGCGCACTGTGCACCGCTGGCCAAATGCATCGAACCACTTTTGGCCGGAGTACGAAACTTCCTTTCTTTCCTTTTTTTCCGAAACTTGTTCGTTCTTTTTTCGCGTCCTGCTGCCGATTTCCGGACACCAAAAAGCTAGTAGGCACCCCAACACTGGGAAAAAATAGCGATGCCGCACCAGCACACACACACTGAAAGCGATCGAGAGGCAGAACAAACCCGCCCACTTCGCCCACTTCACTCCAAAGCCTCAGGTGATCGAACGTGCTTATCGGAACGTTTTAATTTTGCGACTGCACTCGTCCAAGGTTTGAGGCGAACTCCGATGGTGACCCATTGTGAACGTTAAAATAAAATCTTTTGCTGCACCTACGTGCAGCAAATGGCGATCATCGCCCACTATAACATTTTTGATAACGTCGATCCCAAATGTTTGTAACACAACCGCACGTTGCGTGTGGGCCGTCGTACACATGGTTTACACAATCATTATGAGTTCGTGGAACTTGACTTCTTGCCTTTCTTTTTGACGGGGTCGTGGAACGACAAGTAGTTGTTACTGGCAATTCCTAAGATCATGCATTTTGTGCATCCATAAAAGCCATTTTGGTGTACCGTTTTTCTATGAATATAATGAACATAATTAATTGGAAAGAGTTAAATATATGTAGCACTGTTGGGAGTGCTGCTGTCGCTGAAGCTGCGGCTGGCATAGCCGCTCCGGTAGCTGGCGGCTGGCGTGACAGTCTGTCAGTCGGCCTCGTGTTCGTTCGGCCGTTGTTGTAAACAAGACCGTGTGTTCCTCAGTCCTAATTTTTGGCATTTCGAATATGAAAACATGTAAAAAATCTAATTAGTACATACTAACTGCTACTAGTTCTTACTACTGCTACTAAGTACTTACTGGTGTTCAAATTTACCTATGGCCGCATGAGTCTAATAGTTTAAATTTAAATGTCATTTAATCGCCCAAATTTTGCTCTTGAAACCTCAATCTATCATTCAACAATCAAATTTTGTTATTAGTATTACAATATTTTTACATATTATTCAAATGTTTAGTTGCTCAATTTCTATTCATCAGTATTCAATCGTTCACTTTATGT
>NW_026684398.1:7731-9933 GCF_943735745.2 Anopheles bellator | reverse complement strand
GTAGAGCTTTGATTTGTACATAAATAACAACTAAATTTTTTGCTCATGTGAAAACTACATTTCAAGAAGTAAAAATATATTTAGTATTAACTTGAGCGTACGTCAAATTTAAATGCGTAGGTCAACTGCTGCATTTAGCTTTCGAGTCCTTGTTCATATCGATGCATAATGTTCATGTCTATCGATTTCTACTTCACACTTCAAAGTAAAGTTAGATAAGGACCATAACACAGTTAATACGCAAGGTCCTGGCAATTAGTGTTAAGTTGCTCCATTCAAATAACATGGTTAAGTTCGCTCCAGCACAATAGTTCTTCACGACAGGAAAACGGAGGTAATGGTTGATGCAAATTTGTAGGGAAATGGCGAATATCCTATAGATAACAAGCTATCGAAGTATACCGCTCCAAAATTATGCTTAACATTTAACGAAAGTCTCGTAAAGTGGCACGGAGAATTTCTTTCCTTACTTTCTGCAAAGCTAGACAAGTGTCCAATTGTCCACAGTCTTGTCGGTGGTCATTATTCGTCTGAAGCCGGGAACATTGTCTAATTAAATTATAATGAGCTTTCGACAAATGCTCCCGACTTCGAAAAAGAAACTCACTGCCACCAACCGAAACCGCGGCCAGTGCCGAGCGTGCAAATTGATTTAGAAAATCATTATCAAACGTTTCCGTGCTGCGAAGAGTGGCTGATGGGGCTTTTTGGGACGGCGGTTTTCTTAGCATGCTCGGTCTAGCATCAAGCATAAATTAATGGGCATTAATTAGTGTGGGTGTTGTGGTTAAGTGGTGGCTGCAATGCAAATATCTTACGCCACGTTTTGATGGGTTTCTGAAATAGTTCCGAGGTCAAATGGGTTAAGATAATTGAGTGGTTCATACGGAAAATTCTGTATGCGAAAGGCAGGAATCGAGATGTTGCATCGAGGGGTTAAATCTCGGTCTGGTTAGTTTAACTTTTGAGCACGAGGTGCACCAGCCAAATCAACAAGTTGCATCAATCGTGGAACTAGGATTGGTGGAGACTGTTTCGTTTCGAAATAAGCAGTTGATTTATGTTCCTTTTCCGTTCTATGGAATCCGGGAAAACCTAATGGGCACAGAACCGAAATTCAGAGAGCATTCGATGCATTCTCTGAACCATTGCAATAGACGCCAGTTTGATTGACAAGTACATCGAATACTGCATACATTAACGTTTACGAATACTCTATGCAGCGCAGGCTTAATTTAAATTTACTCTTCAGCATGCGTCAAACATGCTTTTAAAGGTATGGTACTGGTACCATACCTTCAAACTGAGGTTGGTTTGAGCTTTAACAAGACATACAAAAAACCAACATTGAAGCAAATTTTCAAAACATGTAAATAACCTTCGGCTGTTTGCACTTCCTATTGCTCCCCACTTCGATTGGGCTCGCTTTTCTTCCATCCAATTGCATTCGATAGATTGTGGTTTGTTTGACGCCCTTCTGTCTACTCCACAATGTGCCACACGATTCGTGTCTTGATTTGTTCGCCATTCACGCCCAGAGCATACAATTGAATCCTCGTCGTTCGTTTCTGCCACCAGCCGGCGTAATGCAATTGCATTGTGCACCAATAAACGCATGATGAAGTGTCTTCTTCGGTGGCTTCAAGCACTGCGGCGTAAAGGAGGCTCTCTGTCAGACTTGGCCAAGTGCAGCACAGCAGCTCAATGTTTGCGGTTTCGATGTGGTGGGCCTTTCCAATATCGGGGACATCAATGAGCAATCCGAAATCAATTCCTGACGCCTGGTGAATGGTAATTTGATAAAACTCCAACACAAGCTTCGCTAAACGGCGGATGCACCTTCGACTGCCGCGCTCCGAATGCACTTCAGTTCTTTGAGCAAAAATAGATTGTGCACACTGTCTCTACATGGCGAAGTGCTTCGGTTCTGTTTTTGATTCGCCCTTTTCTTTTGATACATTTTATTTTCTCAGGCACTCTCCATCGATCATCACGAGGCACTAACAGTCTAACCCTCGCCTCCATCGGAAGTGCAGTATGCAATTTGCATTCCAGCTCATATGGCGTACCGGAGAAGCCCCACACTGGTGATTGATGGTGCGTACGAATCGACTTCTCATTTTGTTTACACAATCATTTATTTCAACATCGTTTCGATGCTTCTTTTGGCCGGTGCTTCAACTGGTCAATTGGGTGTGATGA
>NW_026684398.1:1363-7231 GCF_943735745.2 Anopheles bellator | reverse complement strand
CGGTGCTTCAACTGGTCAATTGGGTGTGATGAATTATGCTGAAGTGCCGGAGTTTTTGTTTTTCTTCACTCGAAAAGTTATTACGATCTCAACTCATTTTGTGCGAAACCGGTTAATTGAAATCTATTCGTTTAGCTAACGTAGTTTAGTTCCATCGTTTGCTCTTGTTTATTTCTTTTTTCCGTTAGCATTTTGACTTGTATATTTTCAACATTGTTTGTTAATTTCGGTGAATTTATGTCCGCAATTGAGATTAATTTCGTTTTTGATGTCAAGGTTGTTAAATTTATAGTTTATCAAAATTGTTGGTGTATTTTAGCAACGTTTGACGACGATCATAAAAAAGCTAGATTTTATCGAAATAACCTTCTGATAAAACCTGTTAATTTGACCTTAGGTTATTTTCAACGCAAAAAACATAAACAACGTATGGCAATACTAAACCAAGATGACCACATGAAATGTAAATTAAAAGGTTCCATTTCATACCAATGCCTAAGCTATGAAATTGTTTCTAGCAATACGCTCTGACTTTTCTTGGTGCTTACGTAAAAAATTTCAACGGCGTGATCCTTGCGCAAATAGCACCAGCAGTTTTTAAAATTATCCATGCTTACCCATTGCAGCATCGGAAAAGGAACGTGTCGCTTCTTCTCGGGGGTGGTTTTTCCATCTGAACTTCTCTTCGCCAGCTTTTTCAACCAACAGCTACGTGTCGAACCGGTCACGTTCCGATCCAACGAACGCAACGCCAAGCCGTGAAGAGAACCAATAGAAACGCATCGTGACAAGGTCCACATTCAGTCGATTCAATTCATTGTTCAGAGCCTGAGGGTTCAGCGATGGGGTGTTGGCAAGGGCTGCAAGGAAGTGCTACGGAGATGCAAGGATTAAAATATAATTATTTAAGTTTGTTTGCTCGACTTTTATTGGACCTGAAAATGAACCATTTTCCGTTCAAACAGTGCTGCTTCCGTAGATTGGTTTACGATTGTCGGTTTAATGTTTGCAGTTCCTTCGAGATCCTTTGTCCCCTGGGTGGTGAGGCCAAGAGCACATACAGTCTTCACACGCAACACTCCCAGCGTAACACATTCCAGATCGGTCGCCGATGGGTTTAAAACATGCAACGTCTTTTCCGGTGATAGATGGGCCAATAGAAACTATGGAACGTAGAGACAGCAGACCGTGCAAACAGAACGTAGGATGAAATTAAACATTGACCCAAACCACTCCGTTCTTTCATATCCTATCTGGCATCGGGTGATCCTAATTCGAATCGAGTACAGCAGCTCCAGGACTAACCCACGCCCTCGTCTAAACTGAACCAATTCTTCTCGGAAAAGCGAAATAGCTGGGCAGTATTTGGCCCACAGCAACAAAAGTTCACAAAAACGAATAGAAAATGAGCAAAGAAACACCTCGGTTACAGCCCTCGTTGGTCACACCCAGCCCCACGGCACGTTGTCCTAATGTCGTCCAGGGCGCACTTAAGAGCTTAACATTCAATTTACTTCCGCTGCAATCTGGTGTCCGGAGGCGGTTTTCTATCTACGCAGTAACGACACGGGACACTTTCGAGATATCCTGCAGCCAACAATAATGTACTTCTCTAGCCCCGAGGCCATAGATCGCTCCGTTCTATCTGCTGGCAGTGCTACCAGCGATTCAAGGAGTCGGAGCCCTGGAGTCTTTCAATTGTCGACTTCCCTTCGCTTGTGGGGTCGAGCATCGCTGTTGGTGGTGTGGCCCACCGATTTGTTCGATTAGCAGACCAACTTCCAGCTCTAGAAGTTGTTGAAGAAGTGTTGGAGAAAAAGAACAAAACAACTACAAACAAACCCGAGCGTAGATAAAATAAACTTTCACGTCCAACAACAGAGATTACTGAGTCTTTATTTCTTTAATTAAATTTCGTCACCGTCGTCGAATGAAACTCCAACTCTGGCCGAGCAAGAGAACTTCCACCACCACCAGAAGAAGCTTAGGAGCGTCGCAATGAATCAAAAGAAGTTTGGCGTAAGGCGAGCGCAGGACACCCTAATCCGAGCCTCCGTTCGATGAGACACGCTCGCACTAGAACCAATTATCCCTGCCATGGACCAGTGAGGAGTCCTGAGAATTGTGCACCCCCACCGTTACCGCCGTAATTTGTCATAGACGAGTATCGCTTAATTGCCTTCAACGGCGGACAGCAACGGCTCTGAGGGTGGAACTCATTAACTCGGTGGAACTATATTTCGATGGCGTTTTCGGGTGGTCAGCAAGAAAGCCGCTATAAGTCGCACCGTTTTCGAGGCTTATTATTGGGGTTATCGTTTATTTGCTCTCCCTCTTCAGAAGGTGATTGGCGAAGTATCGTATTGATACTGAAGTTTGTCTATTGGCAGTGACCGATAACTTCCGATATGCGTTTTGAAGGCTTATCACGGAAGTGGCAAGGTAACTCGTAACTGATGATTCGGATCGTATGTTACTTCTGCGGTTTAGTTTTAATAGGGAAAGGAAACACATTCTGCTTTTATTTATTTAACTATGCACTTTGTAACTGTGACTATCTAACTTTGTAATGCGTACTGTATCTTTATTGCAAAGCAACGTTTCCAGTTAGACGTTTGCATGCTGGACGATTTTTTTTATTAGGCTAAACTGAAACGAATGACCGAAGTAAGTGACGACTCATCTTAATTTATTTATCAAAGGCGTTTTGTATTCGTGTCATGAAAGAATATTTTCCCATCAAATCCCATTACTTACATTCTACAAAGTCCTTTGTCATAGATATCATCCAGCCTCACAAGAACGCAAACCAGCCTTGATGTTGAAAAGCTCCTGGCTCTGGCTCCCTGCGACCGAAAGATTATAAAACTGAGAATAACCGTTAAAGAACGTCAATATTCATCATCATCAGTGAACATGTGTGGGGAAACCGGATGTTGGACGACGGGTTTGTAACCCATCCGGCCACAGAAAACCCATTTCAGATCGTGCCAGCTGATGGTCGTCTGCGGAGTGACCAACAAGCACGCTTTCGGCACCTCGGACCGGATCGACCGAACCCGCTGCGAGGTGTTGGCAGTGAATTAATTTAAAGCCAGGAATTGGACCTAGCAATGGAGTGAAAGAGAGACCATAGAACGGTGACGTATCGTTGTCCTTGTCTGGTCTGGAAGGTAAGTAATGTTGCACGGATGCAAGACTACCGCTCCCGGGGAATAATCGGATTAACGCGCATCATGAGAAAAGATTCATATGTTAAGCTAACGCCCTTCGTTGGTGGGTTTTTATGCTCACCTTCATGGGATGCGCCCCTTAGTTTGCGTGTGTGTGTTTGCGCATAAGACCCCGGAATCAGCGTGATTAGTCTAACGATACATTTCTGAAGCTGAACCCATTTTTCTCTGGGAATGTAACCGTTTACCATGTTTTATCGTCTCCACGGGGCTACTGTTGTTGGCTTTGTTTGAAAGGAGTGTCCACACACCCACACCAATACACCGTTGCATTCCCCATTGATATGCAAATCATGCCTGCGAGCTATTATGTCGATGCCAATGCTCTTTGATGATGTGTGGAGATTTGCCGGGAGCTTTCTTCGTATAAGAAAAATGGTTAAAATATATTAAAATCGATCATTGGAAAGCAAGAAGTAACGATATAGCTGCTGCTCATCGAAAATAATATATTCAAAGAGCGGTCCATTGGTTGCATCAACAGCAAGGGCACCATCTATTTGTTGTTCAACTGAGGACTTTTGATCTATACTGAAATTAGGATGGAAAACATAGCTACAAATCGTGCAATAGAAACATATTGCACATTTTCTTCTCTTATCTGATATCGCATTCCTTGAACTCAGTATTAAATTCAAATTTGTACAAACTTTATCACCAAATTAGTGTCAACAATGGTAACCTCAATCCTACATTGTACCGTGTTTGCGAACTGAATACAAACAATGGCCACCTGGCAAACCGCATCGCACTGGCGACATTACGCATAATTGCGAATTATGTCTTCGTAGGCAAATGTACCACGGAGCGAAACAGAAAATTGACCAGAAGGAAATATTCATTTATCTTGCGCTGCGGAGAACGCTGTCACTTTGTGAAATTTGCCATTTGCCGTCTCAAGTGCCGGTCTCGCCCGGGTTTCGGACCGACAGCCCCTCGGTCATCCATTACGATTCTTATGCGCACTCGGTCTCTTCTCTCGATCAAGATCCCGTCCCTAGTGTTCGGATTTTCTTACCGCAAGTGGACCGTAGTGGAAAAAAGAAAGAATCTACACAGTACCATCTTACTGCGGCGGTGACCAGCTGCCCGTTACTTCATCGGTCCAGTCTTGGTTCCCCTAAGGTCCATCCGTCTGCACATTGAGAATTGATTTATATGCATTTGCATTGCGCCCGTCCGCTTAACGAACACGCCCGGACTTCTGAGCCTGTTGATTTATGACCATCGCTCGGTTCGGTTCTGTTGCAAGATTTACGCAAAATCTGCAATTGCACACCCTCCTCGAATCTCACAACACACCGCCTTAGAAAGCCGGCGCCACCGGCAATAATGAGCAGAATTATAATTTAGTACTCCGAGAGGCGTGATTTTGAACGTAATCCTAAACTTTGGAAGAAAAGTGTGAAATCGATGGATCTCAGGTCTAAGAAAAACCTCACAAAAAAGGCTTAGCTCACAAAAAGGCTTTGAGGAACAGAATCTGCCGATGATATTAACGTTTCGTAGCAACTAATATTTAATAGTGTTCAAATGCTCTTTAATTAAGTGCGCGCATACGAGGCACGCACACGGGAAATTGATGAAAAACCAAAAGAATAAATTGAAAAAAAGTTGTCTTTATGGTTGAAGAGCATAATTTAGAAATGCAAAAAGAAATGGTTATTCAACTACCAGATACAAATCAATCTAAACAGATCACATAACGAATTGCAAACACACCCATATACTTGTAAAAAATAATTAGATTACTTCTGCATCGATAGACATAAATTTCGAAGGAGAAAAATCATAAACCAATTCTAACAAACAACTGAAGCCATCCCATAAGCGTATACAATGATCATAAAACCGATGTTTCAATATTTCCATCCATCAGCTGGAGATGGAGGCGCCTGGCACTTATCCGAATTCAACAAAAAGTCACCTACCAACGATCCGCGGAAGAACGGAGTGGAAGGATTACTTCCTTTAGAAACATCGTGCTTTCCGAAGGGATCGTATTTTCCTTGAAGTAGCGCTGCAGCTGCAGCTGCTGGCCGAGTGTCATAAAACCCCACGGGGACACTGGAATATTTCCCCTAAGATTCAGAGCATTATATGTTCGATAGTGTTGCAGACGGTAGATGGTGCATCGCATTAATGAGGCCGATACCTGCAGCTCGGGATCTCGGAGTGATCCATTCGCATTGCGGTCTGATTGGCGCGAAGATTCCTATGTCACACTTTGGACATATTGTTCCCATCAGGCCCCCACAAGACCCGTGCCAGGCCTGTATATCAACTTTCAGCAATAAATCTTCCCGATACGCGGCCTCAAGCGGTTATTAATATATTATTGGCTGACTGTTCTTCGTACTCCGGGAGCAGACCCCTGCGGCCTCCATATGACTATTATGTGCATCGTGGACCACATTATTGCTCCCATGTTGTCCCATGTTGACGTAAATTGCCTGACATTTCGAGGATTTTTTATGGCGATGACAGATCCGGACAAACCGTTTGCATACGCCACCGTGACTTTTCTCTCGTTCTTTTTCATTTACGACATTAAAATTCCCTTCCATATTTTCGCCCTTTCATTCATTTTATGTCTTTCTTTCCCACTCTTTTGCGTTGTTTCCCCCATTGAGAT
>NW_026684398.1:0-1263 GCF_943735745.2 Anopheles bellator | reverse complement strand
TATCGATAAGTTAAAAAGATGCACCATTCAGCGATGAATTGGCCACGATTCTGAGAAATCCCTGCGCTGTCCAGGTCACTGACAAAAAGGATATTCGACACCTCGAATCCTCAAGCAAAGCAGGCACCGCATGCCGAGAATCTGAGGACCTTTCTTCGACCGATGCGACAAGGATATTAATTCGTTTCGGTGTCAACGGTGGTGAAAGCTGATCCTTATTTTGGGCAAGAAATCCAAGGTACGCCTTTCCACCATTCAATCTCTTCGTTTATTAGTTTAAGGTAGGACAAAGCATTGGTTGTCAATTGATGGTGTGAAAATTGGAATCGAATAAATTGTTTGAAAGGAGGAAGAAGCGTTATGTCGCTTCGATCTCTGATTTCTGACCTCCAAAATTGCCGCCTCATATATTAACCGACCGGCCGTGAACATGAAAACTTATGTGCCGGTGCCGATGTGTGACGGAAGAAGCCCACCGACACACAAAAAGGCGTCATCGACACATTTTTCAGACGGTCGACCTTTGAGGCGTGTCGTTTTCGAACATTCTAGCCTAAATTTGGAATATGAAATGGGATCGACATCAACTTGAGAAAGGTTTTCTTGGGCCGGAACTTTCAATGTGACGTATGACCTTTTTTCATATTTCCGGCGAGTTCCATTTTTTATGTTTGTGTCGTGCGAAGCAAATCGTTAATTTGTCATTTTTGTCAGGATAGATGTAGGAACAAAAATATGCTTGAAAATGTATTTATCTGCCGACACCTTTCGAAATGTTCTTTAGGAAGGATGAAGATCAAGTACCAAATCTGATTAAGATATGGCCAAAAGCAAAGATGGTTGAATGGAGATGTTTGCCTTCATTTTGATTTATGCTGATGTTAGATTGAGATTATCCTTATGTGCCAATTTCATTTGCCCGAAATATGGCTGCCGTACCGGAATCCTGACCGTACAATTTCCGATGAGGTTTTTCCTTATTAAAAGGTTTTCTCTTTGGTGACTTTTGAATTTGAAGGTAGGGTAGGTAGGATAGGGTAGGGTAGGAAGGATAATAAGCAGCTTATTGGCCGGATTAGGCGATTTCCGGGGAGCTGTGTTGTCCCTGCTTCGGGCGAGGATTTCAGGGCGCTTAGAAAACATTTGTAGGAAAGACGTTGTTTTGCTTTAGTCGCATACAAATTACTCACTTCCTGGCAAAAGCATATTATTAGGTTATGCGTTGAAATTTATCGTTTACATATAGGGGGCGCTACTGTTGGA
>NW_026684397.1:0-9345 GCF_943735745.2 Anopheles bellator | reverse complement strand
TGTTTACGCCACGTTTCATACGCTCCCAACACTCGCTGTGGATTCCTCCAGTTCGGTCTCGCGTGATTATAAATCAATCAGTATTGCCCATAATGCCCTCCTCCACAGATTCGAAGGCGGTATAACCTTCCGAGCTGCGGTGCCCGATTCCCGAGTCTGGACTGCCCAATCGTTCATCCACTGACTGTCGGAAGGATCCCATTCATCGTTAATCATCACCCGGATCATCTGAACACGTGAACATTGAGACCCGAGAAGCTCGAGAACCAGAAAATATGGCAAATCGTAAATTCCGTTCATCCGGCACCCAGAGCAAAACTATGAAGAAAGACGTGTCCGTGGCACACGAAGAATGGGCACTGAGGATTTATGGGGCACTGCTTACAGCGTCTAGCTTGAAACGTACGCTTTGGATTACTCACAGTTTCGTCGTCCCCAAAGGCCGTTTTGCAGAACTGGGAGCGAAGGAAAGATGCAACGTCAAGTGTACAAGATCGCTCTACTCGGACCTGTAAGCTAAGACGGCGACGGAGAAGACCGCGCACTGTAATTGGAGCATGTAAACGCAATAATTCAAGTGTGTGACTTATTGTTTCGCCAAACGTGGTATTTACCGCGCCAGAGCGGTGACAGTAACTTGGTTACATTGTTGCACGTAGTCGTTACCTCGTGTCATCTTACGTTAACGGTTGATGTTGCTCCAGAATGCCCGCAGTCATTAAATTAAAAACATAAACATTAAAAACAAACAAAGCGCTGAACATATGTAACGCCAATCCTAACATTTTGTATTTGATGTGGTTAATTGTATTTAATGTGGTTAATTGTGGTTAATAAATTTTCTTAAAAGTAGTCTTCACATCTAACTAAGACAACAAACAGAAATTTCCAATGAAACCAACATAAGAATCTAATTTGTCTTATTCGGAATATTCAAATGCACGTCCTTAATGCACAAATGTGTTTAATTGGGTTCAAGAGTTCCATTGCTAACGAATCCGCCGAATCTGCTAACCCTATTAAAGTGAGCGAAATTAGGTTGAAGAAGGGCTGTTTCTTCCATTACTTTCATTGAGCACCACGGAAGTGGAAACGCCGAACGGTTGTCGTAGATTTTAATCGGAACAGTTTCAAGTGCGCCACCAAAAGATTCGAATCTTCCACATTAATGTGCCCCACGCCAAGAACACCGGTTCCGGATACCGATCGATGCATTTGGAAACACAGACCCACTAGCGTAGAAGATTGTTGTCTGGTCGTGTCGCACAGTTTTCCCTCCAATTTTTCTGTTTGTTGTCTTAGTTAGAAGTGAAGACTACTTTTAAGAAAATTTATGAAAAAATTAACCACATAAAATACAAAATGTTAGGATTGGCGTTACATATGTTCAGCGCTTTGTTTGTTTTAATGTTTATGTTTTTAATTTAATGTAATGTTTTTAATACGTTCTACTCTCTTTCGGGTTCGGAACGTCTAGCACTTTTTATGTTTTAAGTATCAAATGCTCGTATTTTTGCGTCTTTTTTGGAGACCACTTTTAACCTGACTACCTAGTTACGTGTTATTAGAAGAGATCTCTTATAAATTCCAGCACGCTACTTCTTTGCTTTGGATGTTGGCATATTGTTTAGTTTTATTTTAGTTTTAAAATAGTAATATGTTTCAACAAGACCTTGTGATTAAATTGGAACAAATGTTTTCAACTAAATAAATAAATAATGATTAAGTAAAGTTTCAAACCAACTGAGTTGGAACGCTTTGGCGATTTCATTGCTTGCGTTTTGCACCGTAAGTTACCATCCGATTGTGTTCCGGTAGCGAGGAATGGTCATGGCCCCATGACGAGGACCAACCCAGCCCGAAACGTTTGGCTGGTTCCGTTGATCGAAGTTCCACTCAAAGTTGAACGATGAGATAATTAAATAGAAGAATGCAACGGGAAACCCGCTCCGAAATGGCATCAGGGGTCTCGTAGCCATTTTTCCACGTGACAGATTTATACGCTCCCAATCATTACTCGGTGCAGAGCCACTCGAGTTGACATTAAAAAGGCAATCGTTTCCCGATTCGCTCAAGCATTTGTGAATGCCATACTTGGTGACTTACACCCCGGTTGACGGCAAAATTTTCTGCTATTTGCAGCATTCATACGTATTCCATCCCTGATGTGAGGCGCTCTTTAAATGGTGAGCCGGGAGGAGATTGGTTTGTCTGATGGTTTAGCTCAGTGATCAATCTGATATGTACGCCATGTTCGGGATGCACCCCGTTAAAATCAGGCATTGGGGAGATGGGAATCAATCGGCCGTTACCACCAGCAAAACATGGGCCGAGCATACAACCCGGAGGTTATTTTTTAACGCTCCATCGCCCTGCAGTTTACTATTACGGAGATAGTGAGGATTCATGTTTTACTACAGCCATTGTGTATTGATCCTTTCCCGTACGGAAACAGATTCAAGCATCGATGACTTATCCCGGACAGGTGGGCAATTCCCTTTTGGGTATTTGGAGATGAAAAGATTGCTTTTTTCTTGTGTCCGTGTGTTTGTCGGCTTATGCTGGCCGCTCGTGTTTTCTTCTTCTCTTTTATCCGAAATGCAAGTATCCATGCTGTTTCCAGACTATGAGAAAAAGCCTAGACAGAGTTAAAACCTGAAAAATGTCCGCAGGTGCTGTTTGTTCGGTGAAGTTGTTTGATTAAATTACGGCCAACAATTTCTGCGCAAGAAAGCCGCTATATTTCTTGTTTTTCCAAGGTTTCCTTTTCCTTTCCCGGCATCCGTTGTTGTCGATGCATCTAGTTTAGTTCTAGCAACCTGCAGCTCACAAAAAAAGTAAGATGCAGCAAAGAAGAAAACGATATCGGCAATCACAGCGCAGCAGTCAAGGACACAGGATTTGGGAGATCCTGTTTACCAACGGTATAAGGCTTTTGTGGAGTGCCAGATTTGAGAACTGCTAAAACGTTGGAAAAACTTTACGCTGTGGAGAGAGCTCGGAGAGCTAAAATAAGCGACGTTTAAACGGCCAAGTGGCTGCCATGGTTTGGTCATCGCACAACAAGAGCGTACAAACAAAGCGACGAAAGGCAGCAGCATCCCTATCTGGGGATTCGGAATCGGATAAATGAAATTCAATCTGTGCTTATGCGCCGTGCAGTTGGCGATGGTATCGTCCCGGATACTTCCCATAATCCCCGTCTAGTCGAAGTACTGTTTTCTTGAACTTATTTTTCCGCCCGGAGAGAACAACAATGGTGAAAATAATATTCAATAGAGCAAAAAGTCAACTCAAGAACACCGTCTTGCAGCATAAGGAGCAGAATGGGCGTAAAGAAAAAGCAATGCCCCGTTCGGTGATCGATCCGTTGCTGTCTCGGTTTTCTTACCGAGAGAATGCGTGTAGAGCATGAGCGGAGGAATCATAAAGCCTGCTGGTGCGTTATCAGAATCATTATTTTATTTCCTAAGCGGTTCTTAGCTGTCGATAAATTGTACATAAGCCATGCGCATAAATCTCTGTTCGTAGTCACACCATCAAGACAAAACGTGGTCCAGCAGATCGCCCGGATAATATGTGAGAATGGGTTTATTTGATTGCAGTGCTATGAGTTGCCAAAAGGCCAACTGGTATTTGGGACTTCTGTTGTATGCGCTTGTGAGTTGCTAGTTTAGTTTGGTGATTTGTGTCGTTGGGATAACTTGCTAGCATTTCCCTATGAATTAAATGGTATTCCACTTCTCGAGAGTAGAATCAACGAAAGAATGAGTTTCTCGGCAATTCCAAGACGGGAAAACGGCAATTGGTGAGGCGTCGCCAGCTCACATCGGCCAGCCATGGCAACAAAAAAGCACCGGGGATGAGTCCTTTTTAGAGGCTTTCATTTTCTGTTAAGGCCCAAGTACACGGCACATGAAGAAAGCTCGATGTACCTAAACCTTGCTCATAAATTATGGCACCGGAAAAAATACTTCATTGCCAAGACTTTCTGGAGAGGCTGCGCAGAAATAGGTCGCTGGGCCGGCCTCGTGGGCTGGGTTCCGTGTGCTAAAGAAGCGGAATTTAAGGCGACATGGTACAACCAATTATCACCACGCTCTGCGCCACGAAGTGCCATCTCCACAAGCAAAGCGTAATTTCGGTGCATTTAGGCAGCCAGAACCCCGTTTGCGGTGTCTTTTCTGGAGCACACAGCTTGTGTTGGAGTGCGCCTTCTCTTCCTTTTAGAAAGCTCTAAATTTTCGGCTTTTAAACCTCCTGAGCGCCACGTTGTGTTACAATACAAGTCAGCGATTTTAGCCCAAAGACGGGCTAGTCTTAGGTCTTGGAGACCGGAGACCCGTGGATGCCGCAGCCGGTGATTTATGGGTGCCGACCGGCAACCGGCACACGGTGTAAGAAGTTCCGAATGCGCTGCGTCGGCACATGGCCACAAGCTTCGGAGCCAACACAAACCATATCCGGGTCATTCCTGCTAATGGGCAACTCCAAGGGTCGAGCGAGCAGTCTTTCATTACGTGCGTTCCATTTCTTCGGCTCTCTCTCTCTATGGCCCGTATGGTGATAATTGCCAAAATAGTGTAAGAAGGTGAAGCTCATAAACGGGAGTCGAACCGGAGTCGATGGAATGGACGACCGGTGGCATGCTGGTGATAATTTTTACTGCTCCCGTGACTTTCTTCACGTCTACGATAACAGTCATACCACCAGGGTGGCCCATTTCAGGCGAGGATAGTACTCCACCGTGAACCTTTGGTAACTCTCGTCTAAGTCTAAAAGGCGACGATTAGCGGGTTCGTGGTTCATTGGCTTCCCTGCGATTAAACGAATGAAATTACCAAACGAAGAACGCTGTGGCCGCTACTGCTGGTCGGTTCCGTCATTAACCTCAAAAATGTGTTTTCAATACGTTCTGCCACATCGGACTACTCCATGATTTGCACGAGTTAATCCACTGGAACCCGAGGTATCTTCCGGACTCGCAGTGCCAGCTGCACTGATGAGCTCGTCCGTAATGGCTTAGACCATGTGTAGAGCTGCTGAACGTTAGCAAGCGGAGGGAGAACCGAAGAACATATGGGCCCATAATCGCGGATCTGGTACATCTTAGCTGAGACCATCACTTACCAAATCTCAAGGTTCCCAAAAGCATGCCCTGTGAGAAAACCTCATTTCTTACCTCCCATAGCCTATGGTTTGAGCGATTGGGCAGCCAACCCTGATCTATACTTACACACCAGGCCAACGAGCTTAGCCGATCATCGGAGAAGAAGATGAAGTAAAAAATGGAGCATCTTACGATTACTCTCGCGAGCGCATCATGGAATTTTGAACACAGCCACAAACGTGGGCTCCGTAAAGATTGTTCGGAAAATCCCAAATTGTCAATGGTGATTTATTTGTAACCGCATTCGAACCGTGTCTCAACCCAGAAATGCACTGTTTGTGACGCGAAATGTTAAAAATGAGAAAAATAGGTATGCTGTGAATGCAAATCAATTAAGGGCTGTGTGATGCGTCAAAACCCAAAATCAATCCAGTCCCACGCCTTACAGCGTATTGCGCGAGGTGGCGCGAGAAACGGTGAAAGGCCATTTGTATTTTTGGTGGATGGTCCATCGTCGGGTTTTGCTGTTGAAGGTTCACTGTGATAAATAAGCAATAGAGAACGTGACTGACGGTGAAGGGCTATTCAGAGGTCCTTTTTTCACTATAACATCGACCCAGATCTGCCAAGGCCGGACCTGTCGTTTGATGTTTCGTTTGGTTGTGGGTCCTATCCGAAGGCCCTGTGCAATACATGAATGATCCACTAACATCCTCCACGTTCCTAAAATCAGTGCTCTGGGAGTGTCACGAGTTACACGTCAAAGAATAATGACAAAAGTTCAATCACAGTTAGCTGTGATGGCCGCCGATGATGCTGAGCAACATCCAGCAACAAAACGATGCTGAGCAACATCTTCGCTGAGATAGTGACTCTAATTGGGCCGGTGATTCTGTTAACTTCCCTCGTAACCGGCAAGTTTTGTGCGTGGAACGTGCAACGAAGCCCATTGCTGCCCATTAATTATTCGCCAAACCCCATAAAAAAAATTTTTGTTTTACAGATTTATTGCCGATGCGGATGTCCGCCAGAACGGCCTAACGCTGGTGCATACAATTCCTGCCTCTGGTGTCACACGGGACTTTGAGAGTGAAAACACCGCCACGGTCTTTAAATATTGATTTGGGTCGTAAAACGTAACATGTCCCGATCTCTTGAAAAGGCTGCTGTGATACCACACGGCGCGTACCTTAAAACTCCTTCGGGCGAACCTGCTGTTCCGACGTCTTGTGTTGTTTACTGACATCATGGCGTCACCTTGACTCGACTTTGGACTGGTTGGTCATATATCTTTGCATCCTATCGCCGAACCGTCGGTATCATATTTCCGTGAAAGCATCGCCAGCGGCGCACGACCATACCGGAGTAATATCGCACCCTTTCAAAGTCTTCACACTTGGGAAAGGGCTGGCTGGCGGCCATTCCGAAAGGGTTCCAAAGCCTCTCGGGCTCATAGCTTACGGAGCGACACAGCGATAGCTTGGCAGATAAATCTAAGCTCCCAAGATAAATGACTGTTTACATTTTTAGTGCACTCCTGCCAGCGAGTCAAATGGGTCTGAATAGTTATGTTGAGCGACCTCCGACTATGGAATGTGGATTGTAAGCACCGCTTCTCCGTTTTAACGAGACTCATTGAATTTTTATGTGCGACTATATGGAAGTCTCGATTGCGCTACTTCCGGTCTTTCGGTAGGAATCCTTCGGGCAGTCACCATAGGATACGCCAGAAATTGCAACTTCACTTACCTCTAGGTTCTGCAGAATCGTTTGGCAGTTGTCCACGGGCACGTTGTCCCGGATCTCTATGACGACGTTTTTGTAAGCAGACTTGTCGACTGTGATCGATGACGCGGCGTTGGCGAACGGCGCCCTCGGGCATACCGTCAGCGCCACCAACACTAACGGAAGCACTAATGTTCTGGCCATCATTTTTCGTACCGAGCAGGGTATTTTTTTACTTCAGTGTAAGTATGCGTAACCCTTTTAACGTGGCTTTTTTACGCAGTCTGGCCGTCTCTGGGTAGCTGGCCTACAACAAGAATATGCTGGCGGTATCGCTTAGATCCGCCAACCGGAACAGAATAGCTGACACCGTTCACCGGTTCTACGCGAGACTTGTGAAGTCAGCGATTGGTCATACACACACATACACACATACCGGCACTAAGAACACTAATTTATTTCTTCGTCGACCAAGAGAAAATCGATAGACCCTCGGCGGCTGGTTGGCGACGGCCAGTACACTCAGCAACAACACGTTTGCCCAAAACGTTCTCGACTCGATGGCCAGATGGTGAATTTTAATTTCCTAAACGGATTAACAGGACACACTTGCACTTATGGAAGCAGCAATTACTGCTGCTTGTCATTGCTGAATCTGGCTCGGTGAGATGTTGACGACGTTGGTGGCGCGTTATGTACGAAAATCGATCCACACTGTTGGGTCGTGAGAACCCATGCACCAGACACAGTGGTTTCCGTAGTCATGGAAACAATGGCTCACTTGCTGTTACCAAACAAACCTAAGCGGACACACTTCATCGAGCAAGCATTGATCGAAACCTGCGAGTGTGCATTCGTCGATTTTCTGCCTTAATCGAATATTTTCTCCTCCGTGGAAATAACACACCACTTCACAAAAAAACTGCAATTTACAACAGCAGCCTGCCGGTATCTACCGTATAATTTCCATGCGGACACGCGCGAGCCGGTGTTTCGTCTTCCGTACGTCCGGCGTGATGCCGCAGGTGACTTTCTCGCGCAAAACCAAAAAAAGAACACTGTGTCAGCAACCAGGAACCACACAAGAAAACACCAGAAATTAATAATAGTTTCACCTCAGCCGCGAATTCTCGAGCAAACACATGATGATGGTCAAGATAAAATGGCCAATTTATCTCATACTTTGTGTGTATGGAGAGGCACCAAACAGCAAGAACGCATGTATATTCGATCCCGGTAGAGCACAGCAGCAGGAACGGAACGCTGGTGCTGCGGCACTGATGTTGCGGCACTGATGTTGCGGCACAGGTGCTGCTGGTTTGGTTTGCGTTTTTTACACCAGAACAAATGGTGGCGGACACTGTAGAATGGTATACGGTCACGGTACAATCGAGCGACGAACCCTTCCCTACATCTTCTTCATCCACTTATAATAGCGCGCACGTTGCGTTACCGTCGCGTTCGGTAACGCTTCAGCGATCAAACTTCCGCCCTACGGTCAACCCACTTCAGAACACTGTATTTTTTTCCGTGCGGGACTATGTAGAATAACACCCTCGCGTAGCACTGATTTGGTAGCTCTGGTTCGTTTCGGTAATACAAGTTTTCAATTTTATTTTTGAAACCAGACACTTTGATTATCCACTGTGCACCGGTTGCTTGATGAAATTGTGCGAACGCGGATGCGGTTTCGAAAGAGAAATCAACGAAATGACGTGTTGCTGGGGCCTCTACTTTGCCTCGCAAGCAACACACGTCCACACGCACCGACCGTTCAGTTCAAACTGACAGCAAACATAAACTCGCGGTGAAGCAAAACAACCGACAGCACGAGCGAGGGTTCGGATGAACACGCCGAAGCCAGAACCGAACATCACTCGGGAGAGTTCATCGTTCGGGTTTCTGTTTACATTCCGGTGAATTTATGCTTCGGCAGCGCACACTAGCACAGGTGCTTGTATTTATGCTTTATGCTTTTGTTGTTGCCGTGCCGCACTGTTGGGCAAGCGGAAAAGGTCGCCGGTCTTTCGGATCGGATGCGGTTTCTGCTGTTTTTCACTCTCAATGACATGCCTGTCCGAGGGACCGCGGTTCGTGCTGGAGGCTGCTGGAAGAAGACACGGTCGCACAGGAAACACCATCGCCCAAGAGTCTTCTGTTGGCGCCAAGCCACGGACCGCGCAGCTATGAATGGATCGAATTGTTTTCCATTCCGCGCTCTTCTGCTGCTGATTAATAGATACTCTTAAGTGCGTTCCTTAGAGCTCAACATTAGACACGTTTGCTTACAACCAACACCAGAAATGGCTCGAGAAAACGTACAGTGCATGCCATTGTGCGTCCATTCGGTGGCCGAAATATCATGCATTTATTAACACCTTATTTGCCCAAGTTTGTTGCACACAGCATCATTTTGCCGCCCGAATCTTTCTATATAAAAGGTACCAGTCGTGAAACTCATAACAATGCATAAACAATAAAAGCCTAGACATTGCCACATGTTAATAAAT
>NW_026684396.1:8852-9355 GCF_943735745.2 Anopheles bellator | reverse complement strand
AGCGCGTCGGGTGAAGTGCTGCACATTCCGACATTCTAGCCCGATCCTTCCGGATCGTGCCTACAAATCGGAGTATGATGGGGCTAGGAACGCTAGGGCACATTCCGCAGCATGTGCCTGGAGTAGCCTGTCCAGGACCTGTTGGACCCCGTGTTTGCGTGCGTGGGTGGGTCGGTGGCCGAAGGAAATAGGCACCATAAAGACCAACCGACCTTCCCCATCGACCTTCCAACTGCTTCCAACGTCTTCACAGCTGCTTCGTTCGTCTTCGTTTGCGAAAAGATCGCCTTTGTTGTGTCGTACGCCTTCGTCTTGTGGCACTAGCGGCAAACCGAGCAAACGGGGGCCCCCGGGGGACCCCCGGGGGGTGCCCGGAAACACTTCACAACATTCACCTTTCACGCTCGGCCTAAAGCATACCTTCAGGCGCTTTTCCCTTTCGACAGGCACCATTAGTTTTGACATTTGCCCACCACCCAAGGGAACTAGCGGGCGAAGGGGGG
>NW_026684396.1:0-8752 GCF_943735745.2 Anopheles bellator | reverse complement strand
AGGGGGAGGGGGGTGGGGTACGGGGGGCTATGATAAATGAAGCAAGTAACCGTTACTAAATGGCAGACACACCGCGGTGGTCGCGCGTTTGACTTTTAACAGCCCCCCCCTCAGGTGGGTGGGTTGCCTGGCTGGGAGGTGGTGTTGGGGCGTTGACTTTGTCGGTTGACAGGGTTTGTTTGAAAATCGCGCGTTCGAAATGTCACAAACCCCCGACGGGAGCCCAAGCGCGGCTCGGGTGTCCTTCGGGTGGATCGGTCGGTTCGTGGGGTGCAATCGTGTGCGCAACCGCATGCCCTACCCACCCGGGCGTGAGGGGAAGTTGTCGCGATGGTCGCGTGCGTGAGCGAGACGACAGCACGTGTCGGGTACCAGGCGTCTCCATCGGATCCGAATCCGGCCAGCACGCTGTGGGCCGTGCTCAGGTCCCTGTCCGGGTCGCTCGGCTAGTGCGCGAGGCCGAGACCGAGAGAGAGAGAAAGAGAGAGAGCATGTGGGACAGCGGTCCAAGCGACACACACGCAACGGAGTATATTCCACGGCGTGTCCTTGCGTGGGCGCCTCGGTACCCGCTCGGCTAGCAAAGGCGGAGCCTCGGCGAGGTGGAGTCCTGGCACCGGTCCCATCGTGGGGCCGAGGGGGGCGCTGGGGCCTAACGGGTCCAACCAATGCTGGCGGACCTCGAGGTCCGGGTCCGGGTCCTGGTCCGGGTGGAAAAATGGACGACATCAGGATCTCAGGTCGGAAGCTCGATGATGGTGTGGTGGTGGAAGGCTAAACACAGCCGGGGAAACCATCGTTGTCGGTGTCCCATTCGATTGTTGAACGCGACGAAAGGACGACGCCAAGGACGAGCCTTCCGACGAGCAGGAGCACTACTGGACAGTATCATCATCATCATCATCATCATTCATCCGTAAGGACATCCCCCACTCGTACCTTCTTCGTTCCGTGCTTCCTCCGCTTTTTCGGTGGCTTCGGCTTCATTCCTTTCGATTATGAGTGCGCCGGAGAATGTCATTAATTTAAATACCCCGCAATCCACAAAAAAAAGTGCATTCACGGGAGGTCCTCCCACCAGGACACGCGCAAGAAAATGGTTTCGGCGGAAAAGGGTCCCGCAGGAGCCGAAAGCCGCAAAAAAAACAAAACAAACCAAAAGGCAAAAAAAAATCGGGCAACGGGACGAAGAAAAATGTCTTCGCCCCAGCGTGTCCTCGGCCGTCGGCCACACCGGCCTGGCGCGAGTCGTCCCTTAACCCCTTAATGAAGTAACAACAAGCAATTTTAATGCAAATGAATTACCCTCTCGGAAATTAATCTCGCGGTGATAGTTACCGGGGCGCGCAGCAGTCCCCGGTCCCGGCGGACCGGGGGAGCGATATTAATGGCCGACCCCCAAATGGACGACCACCCTTTCCGTTTCTTTTCTTTGTTTTCCCCGGGCCCGTTTTTTCCCACAGATTACGCCCGAAATCAGGCCGGAATGTCACAGGGAATGTCACGTCCCGGTAGCCAGTCCCCCCCCTCAGGCCGTGCGGAGAAAAGAAAAGGGGTAATAACCCCGGTCAGCCTCTGGGCGAGCGGGAACGGTGCGGTGACTCGCAATAAATATTGTATGAAGCGGACCATTTGCTGTGGACCGGAGGTAGCGAAGCCTAGTAGTAGTACTTTATTTGCTCGTAATATAATTTATATAGTAACGGCTCTAGTTGAAGCTTTGAGAGAATTTCGGGCCGTTTCTGGTCCCCAGTTGGTGGTGGTGATCGGAATTTATCGGCCGTTAGCCGTTACGAGTTACGGCAACTCATAATAGAATGTTCCGTTCAAGTCCCACCAACCAACAGAGCCAGCCAGTAGTACCTTCGCGGCCGTTAGCTACCTACTGTCGTATGTGACCGTATTTATCATCCTCAGTCACCGTCCGTTTAACACTAGATATACCACACCAGTCCTTTTGACTGGTCGGGCAGTTTGAATTGCAAATTTCCACTACACATGTTTGTTTTTTTCCCGAAATGATGTCATGACTTTTAATAGCTCTTAGTAAAGAACACATTCTCTACATAAACTTTTCTTTTATATATGTAAGTAAAAAAATATTTTTCTTTTAAGATTTATACCATACCAGTCATAATGACTGGTCCTTGTTTCCATGAGGAAATTTAGGCCAAAACGGCAAATGTTGCTCAGAATGTGATCTATTGATCTCTGAATCGTAGGTTGGGCACTCCAGACCGTTGGTGTGTGCAACAAATAAAATGTTTACCGTACCCTTTTCCCTTCTCCTCGCGCCGACATCCCAACTGATGTACCCATAATCGTCAACGGGTTAGAAGACTCTACAGTTTTGGGGACAATTACGCAAGCAAAATTGAAAGCATTTCTTGCAATTTTGTACGCACGTGGGGCATACGAAGGAAATATTTTAAGGCTTCAATATTTGTGGAGCAACAAATGAGGACCATCCTTTTTTTCCATTACTATAAGTCAATGTGATTTTATCGAGATCCTACAGTGCATACCTTTCGACAATAAAAATCAGAGGAGTCAACGTTTGTAAGCAGACGAATTCGCTTTAGTTTCAACAGTTTGGGAAAAATGTATTGAAAATAGTTAAAACGGCTTCAAACCGGGAGCTTATATTACCGAGGATTGGTATGGTTTTCCGTATTTAGGAAAAGAGGAAAAGAAAATGCCTCAACGCCCCTAACCGAATTTGTGGTAATGAAACTTCTTGAGCCGTGAACTACCATGAAAGGAAGAACTGTAACAACCGATTATTTCTTTAGAAGTATTTCTTTGGCAATAAGGCTAAGAGCTGAAAACATTTCTTTGGTTGGAAGTATACGCGCAAACAAGAGGGAACTGTCGAAAAGTTGCAAACTGAAAAAAGACAGCATGGCACGTTGTTGTACACATGCAATAGATGCTCACTTACTTTTTAGAAAAACAAACTAAGAAAGAAAGTACTTATACTAAGTACAAAAAATTGTAAAAATTGATAAAGCTTCTAAGAAATTACCTGAAACTGTATCATTTGATAATGGAACCAAATTTGGCGTCAATGTCAATGATCAAATGGCTCGAAAATATACAGTGAAATCAGGTTCCAGTAGGTGGCCACTTCAAGTGTTTTTCAGTATGCTGGACTTGGCCGGTATCAATAATTTGATATTGTACAAGAACACAACAGAAAAAAACATTTCACGGAGAAACTTTCTCTTTCGATTAGCAGAAGAACTTGGTTCCGAATTTCAGACTTCAATGCAAAAATCACAGAGAACTGAGAGAGAATGGTGTCAAAGAGGATGTTGCAATCACAATAAAACTAAGAATATTTGTGTAATGCATGCAAAAGAAGTGTATGCGGAAAGTGTGTTGAGCGAAAAATGTTCTTATGTAGAAATTGTATCCAACAAAGTGTTAAAAATTAAGTGTTGTTATATAAAAATGTATACAAATCCATTTATCGTTTACGATTAACATGACTAAACTTGTTTTATTATTTTTATAGAATGAATACACCCTTTGAAGTCGTAATAAGCAATTTTTCACATGACCAGTCATTTTGACTGGTCTGGTATAAATAGGTATATTGAAAACGGTGGTATATCTACTGTTAAGGATTCTGTGATTTTAGCGACGCTTTTAACGACGGAGTCTACCATATTTTGGATCAGAAAATGTCGGAACGGAATAGACTAATCACACAGAATGGAACAAACAACAGGAAAAGCAAGAGTTTTTTTCTTATCGTGAAAAGTAAACTTGACGATGAACATAAATTGGAAACTGTTTGAACGATAACGATTACCAGATATCGATCACTTCAGCCATCGAGAAGCGAGAAAATAATGGATTTATTTTTCCCCAACCAACTGATAAGATCTCTGTTCTCCTTTAGTCTACCAAAACCCGACTTAAATGTTGAACTGTGGAACCTCGTCCTAATCCGTCGGAAACGAAGTAGAAACTTAAATATTTGGAACCTAAAAAAAACCCGTGGTCTCAGGGCGCGACCAAAATACCCAGTTACCTCAGCTTATTGAACTGGGATTGGGATTAGGATCATATACTGGTGTAGAAATAAACAACAAGAGAATGCGGCATAAATGATGAAGAATAAAATATTTTGCAATTACTATGCATTAAAAAAAATTGATATAAATGCGGCCCGGTCCATTCTTCTAAGATTAAAAAAATAAAAAAATTGTAAAAATTGATGCACCAGACATTGCAGAAATCACCGAGTGGTTGCAAGCGCGTGTTTAGAAGCATGTTTCTGATCCCTTATTCATCAATCATACATCTTTTTGAATAATAAATAAATAATATGCTGCGCAGCGAGCGACGAGCGCGACGATACAAAATGGCAAGAGAATGATTTGGTCACCAATCTGTTTCATCGTTGCAGAGTCAATCTTATGTTTAGTGTAACGTTTGTAACGAATTTTGGTTTAGATTTATTTGTCTACTTGGCAGTGTGGACGAATGAATGATTTCATAGACTGCCAAGTGTTTCGACAGTAAGATAAAAAAAGGGGTGAAGAAACTACTCGTGATAATATTGCGACTGCTTTCTTTGAACACGAAGCTTTAAGACCTTGTTACTATTTGCTCCTCGATATCTGGGAAAACCGTTTCCAGCAACTTGGTCATATTCCACAACATGCTCCACATATTGCATACTTTCAGGCGCTACACGCGCTGGTAGGCTTAATTTTAAATCGACCGTTTGAATTTTGTCGCACTGCAAAATTCTACCAACCCAAAATCCGCTTGCGAATCGAATTGTGCTAAGCGAAGTAACTATTACTTGCTCATTCCGCAGATAAATATCACATAAGCCAGGCCACATATACTAGTCACATACCTCCGAAGCTGTAGCTCCGTTGAACTGTTAGGGCAACTGCTTTGAGGACCTCCAAAAGGCACCTGAGGCGATCAATTTGGCTTGGCTTTTGGGGGGTAGGATCGCCAGCGAGTGTTCCATCATAAGCGGTCCACCTTCGCCGTCGGTACGCACCGCAGCAGCTGATTCGGAGCGGTTCAGAGTATTCCGGTACCTCCCAGTACCACCCCACTCAAATCCGGTGCCCCAGTTCCTCGGGGGTGTGCCAGGGGAAAACACACCGGGGGTTGAGCCGGAAAAGCCTCAGCGTGGCGTGAGCCAACTTTGTTTCGGATTGCTTTGTTTTGTTTGCTTCGGACTCAACTATTCCAGGAATGCCACGGGAACCCAACCAACCAAGCTGACTCTGTGTTTCAGGGCTCAGGGAAGGAGTGAAGTGGCGGGAACCGAGAAACCGGAACAAGCTAGAAACAATCTCGGGCCCACTCGGGGGCCCCATTCTCGAGCGCGCACAAAGTTTCCCACAAAGGCCCCTTTGCCGAATGGCACAAAAATATGCACAACGGGCACGGGCAACAACAACAAACCGACCCCCACCTCCCAAGTGTTCAGCATACTTTTGGGCGGTAGGGGGGTTGGAGCACACGCGAGACCGGACAAAGTTTGCCGGACTCTACCAGGCCTTGATTTGCCCGGAAGCAACGGGTTAAGCGTCCGTCGGGGCACCAGGACCAGGACCAGCAGAGATTGAGAGTTTACCGTTCGCCGTTCGTCCTCCCACATCCTGGGCAAGCCACTCCTGAGAAGTGGCTGCTGCTGCTGCTGCTGAAGTAACGATTTGCCGCCATCTCAGCGAGCGCTAACGGCGCGGAAAGCGCTAAACAGACCCCCGGACCCCCTGCTAATGGGGACAGTTTTATGGGAGCGCCCAATGGAAGAAACAAGGAGGGCAGGTATGCCTCGGGAGCCCCGAGGAGGGGAGTGATGAATGCAACTCCTTCCGGCACCAACTACACGAAGCGGGCGAAGCCAGCGAAAGCCAGGAGGGAAACAGGAAAACGAACAAAAAAGCAGCAACAACAGGAAGAAAGCAAAAAAAACTGCACAAAACAATCGGAATGCCTCCGCACCGAAACCCCAATGCGTCGGGCACACAAGGAGCGCAGTTCAGCACATGGGCTGAAAAGTCCTGGGCCTAGCACATACCTAAGGTCTAAAACTGTGAAAGTAGATTGTTGAAACGAATGTTGCTTTTCTGCTACATGCTGCTAGAAAACGGATACAGAATCGCATCAAATGCTTGTTGGAGCTTATTTTTGGAAGATAAGTACAGTGCTTTAAGCAGTAAAAAAATGGCAAGCAAAAAGTGCTGGAGGACTCAAAAAAAGATCTTTCGGATGGGACCAGAAAGGGCTGGTGTATCACAAGCTCTTAAAACCAGGTAAAACTGCTTATTTAAATCGTTGCCGACTGACAAGTGAACAAATTCAATAATGCATTGATCGGAAAACGCCATCAGGATGGGGACCAAAAGATACGGTAATGCATCTTAACACTCAAAGCCAGCATTGGTTCAAGATACTGGTTCCTAAAACAAACAAACAAACCTTAGCAACAGTAAAGTAGCGTAACAAGCCTAAAGCAATAAACCGTCAAATGCAGACAGAGCAATGGCTTGAAAAGCAATGTTTTAAGAACTCTCGAAAAGTGTTTAAGGACTCCATCAGAAACAACCATATAACGTTGGTTTTCTGATTTCAAACGAGGTGGACACCGAACGCGTGGACACTGTAGAACGCAGCGGATATCCAAATGAGATGATAACACCGGAAAACATAAAAAATCCACAAAATCTGTTTTGGATGACCGAAAAGTGAAGTTGCGTCAGTTAGGTAGCCGAGTTAGGTAACTGGGGAAACTCGCCCAAAGCGCCCGAAAGCACTCTCTTGAGGCCTCGAAAGGTTATGGCCTCGGTATTTTGGGATGTTCGTAGTGTAATATTACATTTGTCTACTATCTTGAAAACTATCAGGGAAATATCATCAACAGTAAATATTATACACTGTCTGTCTTAAAGTAAACAGGACTTTTTCAAAAGGGCCTGGACGGGGCCAAAATCGGGTCGCATTTTATCGATCAATGATTGCCCGTATTTACCTGATCTGGCACCCTGTGACTTTGTTATCTATTCAGAAAACTTCATTTGCAAATGAAAGGAAAACGTTATGCTGACCTTTGGGCCATTCAGAAGGCTTGTACCGAGCCATGCCGGCCAACGACCTAAAATTTTCATTCGAAACGCTGTTAAGTCATGCACATCGAAGTGTATCGAAGCGGAAGGAGACTATTTTGAATAGAATAAAACGATTTTGCTGGAAAAAAACCCATTTGTTGTTCTTATTTTGAAAACCTGTTGCTGTTTACTTTGAGACAGAGACTTTGTAAATGTCGTTCCATCAGGACAACGCACCAAGTGTCAGAAGTCAATAAAAAAAATGGCAACGGCTCATGTAGTTGTATTAAACTTCGAATTGCTACCACAGGCACCCCGTATTCGATTCATCATCGATTCACCTCTAAAAAAGGCTCACCGAGGTGAGAAATTTCTCTCGAATCGAAGAGGTTGTCACTGAAACGGAGGCCTATTTTGAGATAGATGAATGATTGTGTAGCTCTTGCTGGCGATCACGTTGATGGAAAAGGACAATTTTAAACCATTTTTCCCCATTTTCTTTCTTAGTCCCGGGACTTCTCAGCCCACGTGTTACCGATGACGGCGGAACTCTGACGGCGTGGTATGCAGCGTGGCGCACAAACAACAACAAACAAAGTGCAAACAAACAGCGAGCGAGACAGAGAAGGGGTGGGGGTGGGATGGGGGGTAGTGATTGAAAAGAAACCACACACATACAGACACAGAGCGTAGCAGGCACAATGCACACGGCCGCCGATTGCCCGCGGAGCCGTTTCGAGCACTCGAGCAGTCGGCAATGCGGAGAGCACAAAAACGAGGGACAAAGCAAAAACAAAAGCAAAACAGCAAAACACGGACGGCACGGGAAACGGAAATGCAAGTTGTCGACGGCTGGCTCGACGGTTGTCGGGGACCCAGGAGCCAGAAGCCAGGACTTTGGATCGCGTGGTGGAAAATCAATTCGTCAAACCAAGCGAAGCCAAGGCCACGGACCGTTGGAGGAGCGAAGCGAAGAGAGAGAGAAAGAGAGGAAGAGAGAGCGGAAGAGGACGAAGAAGCCTGGAATCGTCCTGGTCCTTGCACCTTGGGCCTTTGATGTGTGGTTGGGGTGGGGACAGCCCGCCACCGTGACTGACTGGACCAGGAGTTAAACCGAGCGAGATTATTAAATTACACACCCAACACACACCAACACACCACCAACACACACCCACAAACACACACTCAAAGTCAGCCAGGAAGTTAGTTAAACACCCTGGGCCCTTTCCAAGGTTGGCCGGTCTCTCCATTGGTCGCTAATCGAGCGTGAAGCGTTATCTAAAGACTTGAAAGGTGGTGAGTGGGGGGCAAGGGAAGGGCACGGCGGGGTGGCGTGGGTTGTCAGGCGTGGTCCTGTCTTTCGGGTGCAGCGAAGTGCATCCTGCATCATTTTCCGGGCCGGGCCGGGCCTCGAGTCGAGTGGTGGTACCTGCGGCCCTCCAAAGGCCTAGGCTCGCTTTAGCGGTCAGTGGGGGACCGGAGGTCCCGGAGGCCACAGGACCCGGTCCGGCCACATGGCACATCGTTGTCGTCGTCCTTCGTGGTCGTCGTTCCTCTCCTGCGCCGGGTTCAGTCGCCCGTGTGTAACGCAATAATTTCAAAGTGAAAGCCTCCAGGACCAGCCTCAGACTAGGCTCGGGCCGGCCAGGACCATGGTCCTGGTG
>NW_026684395.1:0-9357 GCF_943735745.2 Anopheles bellator | reverse complement strand
AGAGAGAGAGAGAGAGAAAGAAAGGGAAAGAGATAGGCAGGACGAAGCAGTCGTAGACGGAGCCTACAAACGGGGACCAACAGTGGACATCCACTCGGATCCTCTCCAAGAAGCCATCCGGAGGCGCCCACTTCCCAATCTCGCTGTTGAAACTTTGTCTTCCCCCTCTCTTCCCCCTCTCTTCCGGTCTACCTTTGTTTTCTTTTCCTCCTTCCTTCCCGCCTTCCTTCTCTGCGCTGCTGCCCACCCAAAACACACACAGTGATAAAGCATAGCATAGAATAAAAATACCGATTAAGAAGCGCCAGCAAAGTGCGCCAGGAATTTGCTTAATGTCCGGCAAACTCTACAAGTGCGAGCGCGCGTGTGTTTGTGTGTGTCTGCCTCACACGCGCGTCGGTCCTTTCACGTCGGCCGTGGTTTGGCTTGGCAAAGAAATAGTTTTCCCGAGTTGGCCCGACTTTTCGGTCCCGCAACGGGCAACAGTCACACGCGCGCATCCTCGGCCCTGTCAGAGATCCTCGGGCCTGTTGCGCTACGCTACGGGCCCCAGGCATGCAGGCAAGGTAGGCGGAGGGCTAGGAGTGTGCCGTAGGGTGTCCGAGGCGGGGTGGCAATGGCTAGTGGATGTCAGTAACTTAATTTGTGCTTGATTCCATGTCGCGAGGCCCGCACCAGGAAGCGCAGAGCAGCCGGCTGGTGGTGCCCTTTGCCTTGTGGTCCTGTGGCAGGACCTGTCCTGACAGGTCCTATCGGAGGTGACATGGGAGACGTGCGCGGAGTGTAGTTTGCAGGCGCAAGTGTTGCGCTTGGTAGGTTCCCAGGTTCTTGGAAGCCTTCTCGAAGTACGTCGGTTGTTCCCGAACCGAGAAGGACACCGAGTGGATCGGTTACAAGACAATCGAAGAAGGAGCAACATGCGGCCATTGTTTAAGGGGCTCGTCCTGTGTGGTGTCCCTTGAACGCAAAAAAGTCTCCCGGAACTCCTGGCGCCGGTGATGCCAAAGCGACTAGAGAGAGAGAGAGAAAGTTGGAAAGAGCAACAATCGGAAGTTGAGTGCGAAGGAAGCCAAGACCAAGCGGCAGGTGAGTGATGCGCCAGAACAACGGACCTCTACGGGCGAGCCGGACGGTGTCGGCGAACGCGACGGTGCGAGGTGCGAAAAGTGAAGCGCGATAAATGTCGGCTTGCGCGAAACTTTTCCCATATCTTTCAAGTACGCTCGGGGAGTCGTCCGGACGATATGCCGGGTCGGTGACGCTAGGGGAACCAGAAATACCAGGGGCTGGAATTGGGCCACAGACTACTCAACGCTGTCGGTGTCTGTCCTCTGGCGATGTCTGGACTGGATCGGATTCTGGACCTACTACATGGGCTGAAACCAGAGTTTAGACAAAAGTCCCCAAAATTTAGCAGGTGCGACTCACCCTGGACATAGGCTACCCCCACAAACGGGAGTCTGTAGTCGATGAAACCTCCAGGGGTCCTCAGGAAATTCCATATAGCGTAATGCATCGGGTACACCACCGGGTGACGTCATAGTTGGTCCGCCATGTGGGTCTTTCAGGTCAGTGTTGGTTTTTTTGTTTCGTTCTTTCTCACACACCCAGACTTTGATCGCGGCCTCACACCCACATCCCTCCTCAACCTTCCCCCCCACCCGACGCTCCTGTCGCTCCTGCCTGGAGGTCACGCTGGACGATGTGAGACGTGAAAGTTGCGCGAACGACACAAGTTTGTTCTTCCGCCGTCCAACGCCCCCCCGTTCTCCCCTCCACTGGGTCACCCAAAAAAGGCAACAATGTGGTTGTTCTCCGGCGCAAGGCAATGGCGGGGGGGGGGGGGGGGGGCTTGGTTCTTTACGAGCGGGTGGCAGGTGAAGTTGCGTGTGTGTTGAGTTGGTGTTGCTACAGGATTTACTGTAATTCTTGTGGTGCGATCATTTGAAAAGTTGTTGCCGCCGCCTACACCACCCTATCGCCCCTTCCGCCCATCACCCAGGATGGGGATCAGTCTCTGGAGCGGGTCTTTGGGGGGGCGAGGGGAGATGTGGGTCTCGTTTCCGCTACTTTTCGCTGGCGTCGGTCCTCTCGAATCTCCTGTTGAGCCTGACCTCGACACTCGATTCCACCCGGTCCACCACCCGGTCTTGGGGGTGGGTGGGGGTGGTGCAACGCGCTAGTTGATTCCGGCGCCACCCCGCCCCCCGGAAACTCCTTGGGCTGCCCCTTGTGACACTTCGGATGGTTAGTTGCGCTGCACTCCTCTTCTAGTCAACCAACCAGCACTACCACCCAAATATCCCACTTAAGCCCCCTACTTATCGACCACCCCCTTTTTAAGGACATTCATTTTTTACCCTCCCCCCCCGACACACACACACACACGGCGATATGGTTCAGATCGGCGGTGGCTCGCAGGACAAAGTTTTTCTCATTCTCCACGCCGCGCTATCTCCATTGTTAGTTTGTTGTTGCTCCCATCCAGCCCTCTCCGTATCCGAGCAGGTTAACCGACCACGTCCTGGCTACCCCGGAGTATCCATACGACATCCTTTGCATGACTTTCGGTGTCACCTTTGACTCCGGTCACGCTAGATGCTACGCCGTTCGAAAAGTCGTGAGCCACGGGCGAGTCCTTACGCCGTCCCATCACGGTGAAGGTCGTTCCATTCCACTGATCCAGGATAACGCTCGATTGAAAGAAGTGCAAAAGGAGTAGCGCAAAAGGATATGCAGTTTTCCTCTAGGCATTCTGAGAGTCACGTGAACTTTACAATCCGGAAATTACAATCACCGGGCGGTGTCTTGAGCACCAGCACCAGAGACAATGCTGTTCACTGTTGCTTTCTGTAACGTTGTGTTTTTGCTATTTTGCGATAATTAACAACGCCTGACAGCGGCAGCTAGGTAGCGATAGCCGGAGAAAAAGCGGAAATAACAAACAGAAACTGAATTTAATGATGAGCTAGTTAAAAAAATATGCACAAAGAAGAGAAAAGTGTGATAATTTGTTGAAATCTATAAAATGAACGAAAACAGACGTAAAATGGCATTCAAGGTGGGTCAGTTATCCAAGTGACAGGATAACATATAAATGTAAAAAATAATAATAATAATAAATAAATAAATAAATGAAATGAATTGAATACAAACAAATACAATAAATAAAAAATATCAAGAGTTCACTGCCCGCGGCACAGCACGAACCGGGCTTCGTAGGAAAGGGTTTCTGTATTTGTGTGTGAGGCGATGCACCGCGGAATATCGAGGACACCGGGCACACTGTCGTCTCCCTGCACCAAATCCGCCCTTTTGCATAAATCCGCAGTGCACTCCGCAAGACGTCTTGTCGTTCCTGTCTTGTCCGCTTCAAAGTGTCGGTGATGAGCAACAAACCCCCCCACCCCCTCAAAAAAAAAAACCCCGAAACAATGGGCGAGCTGCTGGTGCTTTCTCTCTCTCTCTCTTTCTCTCTCGATTGGTTGCTGGACGCTGGCTGGTGGTTTCTTGGTTCGGCGAAGGACGATTATTTGCATTCGTAGCAACGCAGTACGGAGGATGGAGGCGGTGGTGGACGAGGGGGGCTTCGCAGCAGTGCACTTTAGGGTGCGGATTATTCAAAACCACCCCCCCCAGGCCACCCTCCCTGAGCTCCCAGCTCACCGCCCGTCCGCCCCTCTCGTTTTTAGTGATTTCTTCAAACCTTCAGCAAGCCTTACTTATTCATTAGTACCGGGTCCTTCGCCCCCCACCCACCACGGGCCAGTGTCCATCCGTCACGGGGAAAACATTTTTGTCGCAACCTGGCGACCAGTCCCCCGCCACCCCTCCCGCCATTCCCACAGGACATGCACTCGATGCACCGCCGTGAGTGGCAATTTAGTGGCCGTCGCCCCGGGGGCGAAGGACGGGGCCGACGTTAAGTCCTTATTTTCCTCAATTTCCGTTGCCGTTCCCGGGGCGCTTTCGTTCTTCGAAAGCACCCCCTCCCCAGCCAGCCAGCCAGCCCGGCACCCATTTTTCTCACGGCCGGCCGGCCATTCCGTTGTTTTTCCGTTTTATATTCCATTCCACTTTTGCCCCCGGTCCCGGGCCGGGCCGGTCGTTTGGCAGAGTGCAGCAGTACTCCTAGCACCCCCCACCCGGCCCCCCTGCCACCCACCACCGACCCGGTTGGCTTAAGCACTATTTATGTTTTGCATTATTATTTTCGCTCGCAGCTGTGGCGCGCCTCGGTGTGGGCGGGGGGGTCGGAGATCAAAGCGCACCAGCCCGCGGGGGGTAAGGGAGGTTCAGAAGATAGCTGGGCGGGGTGTGGGGGGGTGGCGGCAGCCTAAGAAACTGGCGACGCAACACACAGAGAACCAAACATCATCAGCATCTCTCGGGCAGCGAAGCGGAGAAGATGACGGAGAATGGAGCGGCAGCAGGCAGGGAAGGAGTTTTGCGCTGCGCTGCAGAGATTTTACGCTCAATTTAGAGAATAAATGATTTTCCGCACACACCGAGCCACGTCGGTATGTCCTGCGGAAAAGCGTTGAGAGGACATTTAAGGCAATGGTACTCGGGAACTTATGCCGGTCGGTCGGTCGGTGAGTCAGCTGAGGGGGCGGGCGAGCGGGGGAGGGGCGTTCGATTCAGGATAACCGGGGTGGGAGGGGGGGTGTTGCGAGCGGTCAATGTATGCAGTCCTTCGACCTTCGACACATCGGACCCCATCGTCCTTGTCCGTCCGGCTCTCTCGTCCCTACGCCCGCAAACTATCCCTTTTGCGGGGTGCGGGGGGCGGCGGGTGATCTGGGTACCCCCCGCAACCCTCCCCACACCCCTGCTCCATTGTTTGCATGTCGCGTTGCCGGCCGCGGGATTTGAGCCATAAATCTGCCCCGGTAGAGCAGCATAAACGGAACAAACACGGGCGAAAACAGAGCATAAAAGGCGTGGGGGGGGGGGGGGGGGGGGGGGGGTGTTGTGGAACCCCCGTGGCTGAAGGGGGTGCTCTGCGATGTGACCTTCCTGCTTCGTGCCGTACCGTGGTGGCTAAAGCGAGGCGAAAAGCGAACGCGTAGAACAGCAAAATTTCATAAACCAAACGAAGGACCGTCCGGCCCCCACCCCCCCCGGGTAGCATAATGTTCTACAGCGATTTTTTTCTTCTTTTCTTTCGGGCTCATTTGCTTGCCTTGTTTTTTTTTTTTTGGGATGCTCTCCGTCGGTTCTGTAGCCTCTATCATTCTGTTCAAAATAATGTTGTTATATCCCCACCCTTCGCTTGAGAATAGCATGGGTGAAAGAGAGAGAGAGAGAGAGTGATAGCGAATTGGGGGGCGGCTGGCGATGGTCCGAAGACCCTTCTGTCAACGTCGGTGGCCGGCGCCGTAAGCCAGCCGATGACAGCAGCCGGCGGCGTGGAGTGGATGTCGTCGAGGTTTGAGACTTTCGGAACGGCTTCGGCGTGTTCTCCTCCTCGCTTCAGGATGGTCCGAAAGTTATGTGGCTCACCCTCGTGTGTTCCTGTTCTCACCTCCAGACAGGTTTTGGACCTGGCAGTAGTCGGACACCGGGGTGATAAAGGGATCCTGTATAACTCCAGCTTTGATCGACTGTAGAAAAAGCCCCGCTAGTAAAAACACAACATTACAGAAAGCAACAGCAATTAATATTGACCCTGGCGTAGGCTAAGACCACTTCCGGCGGGTGTAATTACGAGATAAAAAGAAGTGCTTAGCATCGCAACTTCATAACTACATTGTACAGGATTTTATGACCTAATAATTGTTACATAACTGCCCGCAAAATTTATTCATCTTTAATAATCAATGTCAGAATTGGAAACAATTGACAAGGGTGTCGGGTGTGTAAGTTTTCGTTTTTTTAAAAAAATTAATCACACGTGATATTATGAGGGCAAACCAACAGCACCGCGAACCATTAGCTAATTATAAATTAATCTCGACGCAACACTGTAGCAAAAGAAAGAAGCCCGAGGCGTTGGGTCTCAGTTCTCAGTCGGTGCCTCGGTGCAACGATGTAGCGATACAACCACGACACAATGCAAAATACTAAGAAAGGAACCACTAGGACCATCGATGGAACAAAGGAAGTACAAGGCCTTGGGGTGAATCGAACACCAAGCGGCCACCGAGCTTCCAATACAAAAGACGGGCCATATAATGGCAATAAAGAAACCTGTAACTCAAAGCAGTGAGTTCGATGCAGGCAGTTCGTGGAAAACCCAGTGCCCAGTTCTTTATAGCACAGCACCATCGCAAATTTTGATGGTGTAAGTGATCCCATACAACCACATTTCTAGCGCCCACCGAGCTCCGATGCCCGAAAACTGCTCGAATAATGGGGGAAACCCGAATCTGTTGACGTCTTTCGATGTGTTGTGTTTGACTGACTCGAATGGTCCAACTTTCGGTGCGACCGAAAGACAGGCGGCCCAGATCTTTTGACTGTCGTCACTCACAGCGGCTGTCAAAAATTCGAGCAGTAGTCCCATTTTATAGGACCAGTAATCCTCACCAGACCGTCTTTTGAGATGAAAAACTTCAGCCCGGGGGGTGGTTGGGGGTGGGTGGTAGAGGGATGGTTACATAACAACCCACCGACCTCCCGCCCCCGGGTCCATTCTTTTCGTCATCGTCGATTGTTTTTGAAACGTGTTTGCTTTGGGTGGATATTTATAGCCACTCATTAGACACGACATTAGTCCTCTTGGGCTTTGGTTGGTTTGTTTGGTTTTATTTTCAATTTTTTTTACGCCGTTTGCCCCGCCGGTCGCTGAGGGACGCAGCTTCCTGTTGCCCTCCTGACACACCTCGCCTACTCGCCAGCCCTGAAGAAAGACTGATAAAGTGGCCGTGGTGGCCACCCGAAATGATCTCATTCATTTCGCCAAATAAACGACGCCCATTTACTTCGGCAAAGTTCTGACCGGAGCTCCGAGGGTCAGAGTTTAAATGGGTGCCATTTGGGGCTCCCGTTATCCTCAGTCGCTCGCTTCCCCGCTCCTGAATGTTTTCGTTTTGGCGTTTTTTTTTCCCCCGTTCCGTTGTGACAGCATCGAACTCGGGAAGGGATGCGCCTGTGTCGCACTATGTTTGGGGTGCATTTTTTGGGCTAGGATTTGGGCCGATCTTGATTCGAGTTCACTTCTTCCATTTTTTTTTATTCGCTTCGATCAAAATTGCAATTGAAACCCCGCAACCGCATCTGCGTGGTAGGGGTGGTTTAGGCAGAGCATAAAAAACGGGTGACGATTAACGTAAGCGTAACCGGATCAAGCTGTCACCACGACCGAGGGAACCACCTCTCTGGGTAGCGGGCAAAATAGCACCACCGTTACCAATTTGCGTGTGCAAAAAGACTTTACAATTTCAGATGCATGTGTGCGTGCCCCATTCCCTCCCCAACGTGTTTTGGTCGCTTCGCAATTCGAGCAGTCAATCGAGCAAAAACCGGTTCGCTCTACGCATAACCTCAACCGTTACCGGAATCATTACTCTCTCTCGCTGGGTCGCGATGGGTACTCACTAGTCTGCGTGTGTGCTGATGCTGATGATGCCAAAATGCAGCAGGCCCATCATTAGCACACCGCGGGCGGCCCTGAGCCACCCGGAGAGCCCACTTTCGAGGCGAACGAATCAATTAGCACAGCCACACGGTACGGTCGAGTCCTCCCGCACGGATCACCACGTGCCGTGCACCGTGAAACGTGGTGTATTTTTCGCATCGACGGATATTGAGGCGAACGTCCTTTTAGGCGACCCGATTTAGTTGGAGCGCTCGTTTAGTTGCGAGCAATTGCGAGCAAACTCTCCAAACATCGCAGAGCTGAAGTGAGCAAATGCAAACAAATAACAACAAACAACACAACGCAATTCAACGAAGTCAAAGTGGAAACATGGAATAAGGCAAATGCAAATAAGGAAAATGAAATCAAAAATGAAAAAAAAAATAAAGAAAGAAGTGTAAAGTGTAAGTGTCACGGAGTGAATTAATAAGAAAAACCAGAAAAGCGAAAGGGAAAATCGATATAATCCAGATGCACAAAAAGAAAACGAAATCAAATATCAAAATATAAACAAAGAAGTGTAAAGTATAAGTGTCACAGAGCGAATCAAAAACAGAAAAACCAGTCAAGCGGATCAGGAAAATCGATATAATTGAAACATAATTTTACTAACGGACACAGAGATTTCTAAAACAACTACCAACTGGTAAGAGGGTATGAGAAAGATGTAACATCGAACTGTTCAGCAAACTCGGAAGGCCAACAAGAGTCAAATAAATGAGAAGAGGGCAAACAAACCGGAACAATAAACCGAAAGGTAGTAAGGACTTTCCAATTCGAACACGGTAAAGAAAAAGAAATGTACACGCACGGCAAAGAGAGTGAAACTAATTGTAAACAGTGAAATCGGAGTGAGCTTTCTGAGCGGAACACGATCGTTTGAATAGCAGCAAAGTGCATTAGAATGTACCGGGGAACGAGATGTCGACGGGGGTGCTTGGTGGAGTGGGCAGGGAAATCGACACATCCTCCGTGTACTGCCGTGGCCGCAATGTACACCACCCGCCCTAGCATACTTCCACCTCCCCCCTCGGAGGGAGGACCTATCTGGTAGACCAAACCATTAACGTACACGTCGGGGGCGGGCCGGCCCGACTGTCGATTGTGTGGTTCCGTGTGCTTTGAAGTGCTCTGTTTCGGCCCCCCTCGTGGTGGGGTTACGGAAACACCCATACCAACACACAGTCACTCGGGAAGGCCAACAAATCCAACAGCAGGAAAAAAAAAACCCGTTCCATTCGCTCGGTGCGCTCGTTGCGCTGGCTTCGATCGGGGCTAGGGGCCCGGGATTAGCAAGCGGATGCAATATTGCTGACGATGGAGCCACCACCACCACCACCAGCGTGCGCATCCTTGTTGCACCCCCGCTCGACCCGCTCGCATCCTCCCAGCAGGGCCCTGCGCATGCTGACCGCACGCCAATGGGAGCACCCATTAGAAGAATGGACGGGTTGCGCTTCTGATTAAAATAATTTTCCAATTGCCGTGTGCAGGGGCTGGTGGTGGTGGGTGAGTGGGTGGGGAGGTGAACGTTGTAAAGGGGTTGGTGATTAGGCAGCGGGATCTCGCGCGCTATTGTATGCGGCGATGGATTCGGTCTGGTCCGTCGGCGGAAGTGCAGCGAACCCGTTACTGGGGGGACCCCCTGGACGGAGGGGTAGGCGGGCGCAGGAGGGACGTATTGCAGGGCGGGGTGGGCCAGAACCCGGTCGGTCGGATGGGTGATAATGAGAAGGTAAAATTCATGCCGTGTTTCCCCATATTTTAGCAGTCCC
>NW_026684394.1:0-9384 GCF_943735745.2 Anopheles bellator | reverse complement strand
CGATCTCCGTTGCCGTTATAATGCCGGTACTAGACGCGAAATCGTCGACGAACTAGAAACAATGTTTAGTATCCACAACGAGTTGATCAAGCTTTTCAAAACTGCACTTGACCGAATGCCAGCCGACGACTACGTGGTTGTGCTGAAAGCTGATAAAAGCCTCAGACCTGCTGATCGACACGAGAGGCAGTACAATGCGCCAACGATTGATGAAACAGCAATAGTAATAGTGGGTGAGGAATTTCAATCACGCGATATAATTCTCCACCGCAGGACTGGGGATGTTCAGCGAATATCTGAAACTCATCGTTCTTACGATGCCTTGCAGTATCCAATATTATTCTGTCGAGGAGAGGATGGATACCACTTTAATATAAAAATGATAGATCCGCGAACGGGTGCGGTAACCGATAAAAAAGGAAGCGCAATGCATTATTATGCATTTAGGTTGATGATTCGTGAAGAAAAAAACAATCAGCTTCTGATGTGCCGAGAGCTATTCCATCAGTTTATCGTTGATATGTACGCGAAAATTGAAACGGAACGGTTGCTTTTTATTCGTTTGAACCAAACCAAGCTACGATCCGAGGAATATATCCATCTGCGTGATGGATATAAGAAGTGATGGGAAAATTGACCTGAATCAATTAGGTAGAATGGTCATACTGCCGTCTACATTTCTCATACTGCCGTCTAGAATTTCTCAACTCGCTAGATTTACCAGGACTGCCTCCACATATTCTGAAGTTAAAGGTTGGAGCCACCATCATTCTTCTGAGAAATATCAATGCGCCAAAACTTTGCAATGGCACTCGGCTTACCATAAAAAAGTTAATGAACAACATTATCGAAGCCACCATTTTAACTGGAAATTTTAAAGGAGAAGATGTACTACTACCCCGAATTCCCATCATACCGACCGATATACCCTTTGAATTTAAACGCGTTCAGTTTCCCGTGCGACTCGCTTTTGCAATGACAATAAACAAGGCGCAAGGACAATCATTACAAGTATGTGGATTAAACCTAGAAAATGATTGCTTCTCTCACGGTCAATTGTATGTTGCCTGTTCCCGAGTTGGAAAACCATCAGATTTGTTTGTGTATGCACCGGGCGGAAAAACTAAAAACATTGTGTATCCAGCAGCGCTTCAGTAAACCGAACTGAAATAAACAATATGAAGTTCTTAACGAACTTTCAGTATCAATGTGTTCTTTTCATGTTTCATGTTGTTTCATGCACTAAAACCCAACTTTGGGCGAGACGAAGTTCGCCGGGTCCGCTAGTATTGAATACATTAGCAACCTGCTACAAGTTAAAGTACGAATTGTTGGAGTATCCACCATATTCACCACGTTTGGCCTCTAACAACTTCTACCTGGTTTTAGACTCAAATAAACCATGCGTGAAAAGCGTTCATCAAAAGTTTTCATCAAATGCTGACGTCATAACAACAATGGAAGCGCATTTTAAAGCCCTTCTAGATTATCGCTTCAGTGGTTTTTTTAAAATAATACTGTTCTTTATTGAAGAACTAGGTGTGTCCAGACATCTCCGGTATACATCACTTCAGGGGTGGAGTTTATGAATTGGAGTCCCATTGGAACAAGTGTATTGATGTTCAGGAAGTGAATTATTACGAAACTTATTATTATAATTACTTACTGATTAAAGCCTGTCACACTTAGAATCCGCAACAATTGAATTAGCTGTATCTCGGGGTTGATTTAACTTAGGAAACATGTCAAGCTGTCAAAATGAAGCTATTTTATTGTACTTTAAGAAAAAAAATTCATAAATTTATTTTGTCAGTCGTCGGATGAAATCGCCATATTTTTGTGGAATGCGTGCCATCATTTTCTGCACAATCTTCTGGTCCACTTCAGCGGCTATTTTTTCTCGTCATCTCTGCAGCGTCTCGCATCACCTTTCCATTCTTCTTCAACTTCCTACTGATTGGCCCCGTGCCGTGGTGAGATACATTTTTGGTCCAGGATGCAATCCAAAATCTATTTTCACGTATGTTTCGTCGCCCGTAAGCGAGCATCTTTTGTACCTTCTCGACCCTCCCTTCAGTCCCTTCCGACCCTTCAGACCCTTCTCGTACAACTTTCTAGCGCGTGTTTTAACAACTAGGTTTTGCTTAAGTGTCCTTTTTGGATGCTTACATGCAAGGAATAAACAGTAGCTTCTTTGTAGACAGGCTATCTGGACAATACTTCTGCTAGCATAATATTTTTTGGGATTATCCCGAACCGAAGTCCAGGATTTGCCGTGATTGATCTCAAGACATTCCAGTTCAGCTGCTGATCGTATGTTCCACTTCAACGTCTACTCTGAACCTTTCGATCTACGGTATCTACGGTATCCCGAAAACGGTAAAACACAGCATATAGATTTGATTTTGTGAATTTTTGTGTTTTTGAAATTTTTAAAGTAGACCACGTGGGGTTTTCGATGTGAGTGTGCAAATTTTTTTTCTTCTTCTGAGTTCCATTAAGCATAACTTTCTATAAACTCCGCGTATCAAGATGAAACTTTCAGCACTGAAAGTTGAATGTTTACTGAAGGCATAGCTGTCAAAATATTTGAAATCCGACCACCAGAGACCACCACGCTGCTAGAAGACATATAACTTTTCCGGATTCTAAGTGCGACAGGCTTTTTTATTGAATTATTAAGTGTATTTTAAACCCTGAAAATGTGTTTTTCCTATCAACCATACAAAGTTTTTGAACAGCCTTGTATATATTAGATTGATTAAAATATCCGCTATACGAACTATATACGATCCTGTATACGTTTTATATGCAAAATGTCAGAGTTTGCTTTGTCAACAACATCCCAAGATAACGCTAGCGTACCCTCGTGCCAGTATTTCCGAGCGACCCCATGTTCCATTCGCCATTAATCTGTGCCAGTAGTGATTGGTATGGTAGGGATAGACAACACGCAGGTGACAAAGCAAACCCAAGCTAACAGTATACAATAGCATAGCAACCGGTAATTTTCGGTCAATCCAAAAGAATATGGAATGTTTGGGAAAATTCTCTATGCGTAGGTAGACCATCCAACTCAGTTCAACAAGTTCAGTAATTGGAAAAGTAAAAAGCAAGTATTTAGGGAAGCAACGATATGCTACGCCGGCCACAAATCCACTTATCGCATCGCGCATTATTGGTGTCGAACCTAATAAAGAATAGTTCCAAGTACCCAACGTGCAATTACATCCTTTATATATTGCCTTGTAAAGTATAAGGAAGCTGAGCAGTCTATAGTCGAAGCGAGTGATTAACAGTCGCAACAGTATTAACGGTGAACGTGGGATCGTTGTCATTCTTGGAAATAGAATTTTGATTGCACTAGCTGCAAGACCAACGTATAAAGACTGCTTTACTTCGTAAAGTAAGTTCCGTAGACAACTTATTGAAGGTAGCAATAGCATTCCATTTGTGTTATCCTTCCGATGAGAGTGACGATTTGCACCATCGACACTAGCGAACCAAAAGCGATCAAGCTGGAGAAGTTGTCGTGCCGCCATAACTCCAGAACTTAGTATCATGAAACACGCAGTGGCAAACATTTTTGAGTTACGCAATTTAACAATTAAAGGACTCCGTGCGCGCCGTATGAGGAACTCGATGTACTGGTAAAACAAAAACACAAAGACAACGCATGACAAGTGACAGTGACTATTGATTAAGGTGGATTTCCAAGTTACTGACATACCATATTGAATAGTCCAATCCCTTGCGTTCGAACAATATGCTGCGGAAGGTAGTTTACAGTTATGCCACCGGCAAGTGAAGGAATCATCACGAACCACGCCGGTGGAAAGCATCCAACGATTTTGCTGTATCAATAAATATGAATACAGCAATACATAATGCTGCAATACTTTCCTGTACTTACTAGAGCAAACAAAAAGCCAGAAAGCTGCCACCGGTCATAGGCAGGCCTGCCAGTATGCAGCGACAATATTCTCGGAAATTTTTTTTCCAAATTTCCGGTTTGTTCCAGTGATGCACGCGGAACAGTAACGGAGCCTGATTAGGTGCAAACCAATGGTATAAAAAGAATTAGAACGTAACAAAATTTAAATAAAAGATTCAGGATGGGGATAGGACTGGTGTGACATACGACTACCGCTGGCAGGAAATGACGCATCCCGCCGAGCACGCCTTGGTAAAGAAATGTCCACCAGGCCTGAGTGCAGCTTTGTTCGGGATGCAAGAGATCGCTGCAATTTTTGCCTATAGTAACTTGCCGAAAGTGTTTGCTCAGTTCACCCATGATTTTTACGTTTGTGGCACAGTTGATATTGTTTATTGTTCACTCTTTTTCTTCAGGTAACTTTTTAAGACAGCTAACTAGTGCGTTGTCGTTTGACTATGAAGAAGAATCAAAAACAACACTAAAACAGCTTGAAGTACAGCATAACACATCAGCAAGTAAAAATTGAACTCTGCGTTTGCATCGGTAGTCACCGTACTAGTAAGTTCATTCAATATACAAACCACCTACCACCATCATTTTCATGTACAGGCGAATTATTCTGAAACGCATACCGAAGCATGTGTATGTGTTAGAGTACTGTGTGAGAGAACATTATACTGTCTTTTGCTTCTCCGACATTATAAAGTCAAATTAATGTCAAAATTAGAAAATCCAAATGTTATGCACATTAAAATATACATTCTAATATAAACTTTCCTTGGGATAAAAATAATAAGCGAAGATTCGGCCTTTTAAAAGTTTTATTTATTTTCTAGTTCCAAAAAGAACTTTAAAGGAGCACCTGAACAATTTTCATTAAATTTTCATTAACATATTAGGTAAAGAAGTTAATTCCTGCGGATTTTTTTCGTCATTTATGATCTTACTCAGTGGTCTCAAACTCTTATTAGCATGTGGGCTGCAGTGGAAAGTAACAGCTAGTCAGCGGGAGGCACCACATAAAGAAAATGTTTTTTCATTAAATTTTACGCACTTTGATTGGGTTTGAATTTGAAATAAATCGTATCGGTCACTTCTGTGCCGGCAGCTGAACCGACAAGAAATTTTTTCTTGTGATTTATTGCTGACTATCCCGACTGGTATAACGTAATTATATACTCCGTGAACGTGATCGCGGGCCGCGTGTTTGACACCTCTGATCTAACTACACCATCAAAACATACTGTTGCTCCGGACACCTCTCGCAAACAGGCCCCTGCGAAGGAAGGACCTCCTAGCTTGCAAGTGGTGCCAGCGACACAAAAAGGAAGATCTCGGCCCAAGGCAATGGTCTCAATCACCGACTCTCTATTACCTCTCTGACTAGTTTGCTTCTCGCTTTCGGAAGCCAAGGAGGTGAGAGTGGATCTTTCGACCTTTCTTTCGGTGGGCAGAGAACCCAGGTTGAGGACCAAGTGTTTCTAGCCTGGGAGCGGAAAGTAAAACACCAAGTCCGTTCGGTTCTAGTCGCAAATTCATTCTGACTTTATTCTTACAATTAGGTGGGTTATATACAGATTTTTGTGCGTATAAAATGGGAACACTCTGTCACAATGTTTTGAGACGGACGCTTCCGCGGTGGTGTTGCGCTTTCGTTTTTGCCGTAGCTTATTTCCGTGTGTATATTGGCGAGCTCTACCCGTCCACACTAAGCTACTTTGAGAACCGTGTTCTAATTTACTATACTTGTTTATTTGTTTATTTGTTTATTTGCCTAACATGCGCATCAAAAGGGAAAGAAATAAAAGCTATTTTTGCATTCATTTACAAACATGTTGAAGTTCATTATCGTCGCTGCACTGTTGTGCACTCTCGCAGTGTTATTAAGCGGATCGATCCGAGAGCAGGCATGATTGGAGAGGACAACTAACTCATGTGTAGCACGCCTGCGAATGATCCGTTCGAGAGCGTAAATATTAACCTTAGCAAGCAGGACGGGAGAGCTAATTTTGGCCGTTAAGAGTTTAAACATAAAGAGAGCACAAGATGTCAAACGCCTATCATTAAGAGAACGAATACCAAGCAAAAGACAACGTACATTATAACGTGGAAGATTATTGGAAGAGTACCCACCCGTCCTGGCTAAGGCAACTCTTGTAAATCTTCTCTGCACAGACTCAATTGCGTCAACCCAACATTGAGCCAGACGGTGCCACACCACACAAGCGTGCTCAAGAATTGAACGGACTAGAGCACTATAAAGAGTCTTCAGGCATACTACATCTGTGAATTCTTTGGGCATTCGTAAAACAAAGCCTAACACTCTAAGCTCTCTGCTAATTATCTCCTCATCATGGCGCGTAAAATTAAGCTTAGTATCTAACACAACACCTAGGTCGCGCACCGCGTCAGTTTTCGGAATAGTGGTGCAATTCAACGTATAAGAATATCGTAACGGTACTTTCATGCGTGAGATCGAAATCACATTACATTTGTTAACATTGACAGACATTCCGTCACAGATACACCAGTGTTGAAAAATGACTATAAGATTCTGAAGGGTATTGCATTCTGAGATGCTGTCAGGGGTAAAAACATTTTAAGGTCATCGACGTACAAAAGATGACAGTCAGGATGAAGAACAGTGCTAATGTCATTTAGGAAAATAATGAAAAGTAAAGGGCCAAGATTACTGCCCTGAGGTACGCCAGACACGTTAGAGAAGACATCAGACAGACAATCGTCAATTTTGACCCGGATTTCACGGAGAGACCACATTACGAAAGTCGAAGTAACACCAATATTTAACAATTTCAGTAAAAGAATCTCGTGCGGTACCAAGTCGAAAGCAGCACTAAAGCCGGTATAAATAACATCTAGTTGCTGGCCGTTGGCAATTGAGGTACTAGCCAAATGTAGCAGGTGTAACAGATTCGTGTTGACCGAACGCATAGGAACAAAACCATGCTGGTGAATACTAATGTGCTGTGAGAATGAATAGGACCATGTTTCAGCAATTATGATCTCAAACAGCTTACTACACGCGCAAAGTATCGAGATGCCACGATAGTTCGAAACTAATGCTTTGTCACCCTTTTTGTGGATCGGTAGCATCCACGACCGTTTCCAAAGAGAAGGGAAACGTCCAAGCTGTAGAGACATATTCTTCTTCTTCTTCTTCTTTGGCACTACAACCGCTGTGCGGTCTTGGCCTGCACCAGAGACAATTGTTAATGTCAATTATCCCTGGAGCTATCTGTAACAGTTCGTTTTTACGGGCGGGGTTGTTGGTCCCGCGCCAACCCCCTCTGTCAGCGCCGGTATCGGGAATCGAAACCATGGCCGGTTGAGTGACAACCGATCCCGGGATAGACAGAGACATATTATATATAACATTTAAAGGATACACAAGGGCTGATCCACAACCTCTTAAAATCGAGGAAGGGATGTGATCAGGACCAGGTGAATGTGATTGCTTTAATTGCCCAATGCAATGCAAGATCATAGAATCGGTTTCATAGGGTAACGGGCACGAAACCAGATCCAGAGGGACGTGACTCTGAGCCTCATCCACAAGGACAGCAGTCAAAGGACAAGCGTTAAACAAACTAGTGAAGTGCTCTGCAAAGGCGCGAGATTTATCGTTATCAGAGAGAATAGAAGAAGAACCCTGCATCATGATAGAGGGAAGGCGGTTTACGTTTACAATTCACAAATCTCCAGAAACTCAAAGGGTTGGAGTGAATCTGTGTTTGAGTCCTCCTAACATAACTATAGCCCGCTGGGCATCCCAGCGGGCAAAAACCGTCGCGCGACCTCTCAATAACCTCTTAATAGGCTCGGAATAAAGAAATTTAATTTGACTATAGCGACGCGTTCAGTGCCGGCGCTGAAACGCTTCGCTTCAACGGTGTCATGAACCCTCTCCATCCAGTACCCCTTTTCGGATTGAAATTACTATCTAAAACTGTGCTAAAATTTATCATTTCATTATCATTTTAAACCTTTATTTAACTTTATATTTCTATTTCTCAATATACAGTATAAAAAGAGCACTATACCTACACCCTTCCCCAGCGTCCTACGGCACCACATCGCGCTTCCTTCTCGAGACGGGACGTCGCTTGGCACCTGTAATTACGGAAAAAAGATCGGTGCACACTTCAAACACTGCGCAATTCTTTAAACACTGCCACAATACGTACTTGCAACCATTTTCGGCATCTTCCTGCGCCACATTTTCGATATTCCTTGTCCACAAATTTGGACTGGGCCGCGCTTGGCTCGCTTGCCCGCACTCGGCGCGGCACCTGCAATTGCGAAAAAACTCTGATTTCTGATCGCCAACAACACTTGAAATACTTACCAGTTTCTTCCGACGAAACATTCTGCAGTCATTTGGTGAACTCTAAGCTTAAAAATAACACGAAATTACTAAAAATTACGCTTTTACAAGTACTTACGTGCGCATCACGAACTTTGCGATCAAAACAAACTGAACTGTCAGTTTTGGTGAACGGGGGACGCACACACATATGCCGCGCATTTACACGAGGACACGTATGCAGCAAAATAACTTCGATGCGAAGAGCGAGAAAGGAAAAAACAAGTTCACAGGAGCGAAAGAAACGACACCAGCCGGTATCACGCTACGCTTGCGACAGCGCCCAGCGGGCAAAATCGCATGGTCGCACGACACTTTTCGGCTTACCCAGCGGGCAAAATCGCATGGTCGCACGACACTTTTCGGCTCGTTTTCATTGAAAACGAGCCGAAAACGAGCCGAAAAGTGTAACGTCGCAGCGTGACTTTTCGGCATGTCACGCTACGTTTTCTTCATATTCTCTATTCCCTTTTTTTCGTGTCGCACCGGACTACCCAAAATGTCCGGTGCGCATTTCAGCGCAAAAAACATTCAACTCACAACATTCAGTTTATAACTATTAACTATTTTATTCAATTTTAAAGTTTACATTTAATTTCTTTCATCTTCACGCTTCAAGCTTCACTAATAACTTACGCTATCGAACACTGCGAGTGCCATCCCTCGTTGGGGTGCTGCCGATGATATGCTGCCGGTGGGCCGAGACGGATAAAAAGGCTCTTCCGCGGTCCGATTCTGCCTCTTCCACGGTTATGGTCCTCCTCATGGTCCTCATGGTCCAACCCTGCTGAGGAAAGAATTATGAGTTAGTACAGCGAAATTGCTCGAAATATCTATATTATAAAAATGACGCTCCGTTTTGTGTGCGGTTTATAGACTCCGAAACTACTGGACCGATTGACTCGAAATTTGCTACACAGGGGTTTTAGGGGCCAAGGATGAGCAACGTCATGGTTAGAAACCCCTCCGCCCCCTCCTTCTTACCCCTCCCATACAAACGAACCGTTAAAACATTAATTACTCCACAAGTTATGAATCGAATCGAGTCAAATCTTGCACAATT
>NW_026684393.1:0-9499 GCF_943735745.2 Anopheles bellator | reverse complement strand
ACTACATCAGTCATTTTGACTGGTTTCAATTTGGACTGGACAATCCAAAAATTCCGCTGCATGTTTCTGTAAGGAAACAACCCTGTTAATGTCCAAACGAACAAACATTTCTACATATTTAGAAAATGCAACCAGAATAAATTTGCAATGTTCGCAATATGTTGCATGTTTTTCTACAAGTATTTTTACAAGTATTTTTTGGAACAATGGGCGCAAACAACAGGGTCCTACCGAAAATATAATATAAAAATAAGAGAATATAAAATTAGCAATAATAAAAAAGTACTTACCATGAACAAAACATAGTACAAAACATAAAAACGTCCAAATTGATAAAGCTGCTAACAAATTACCTGAAACTTATGATACGTTTTGACATTACAGCTAAATTTGCTGTCCATGTCACTGACGGTACGAATGGCACGAAATTTTTTTGAAAGGGTGAGGTGGCCACTTCAAGTGTTTTTCAATATTCTCAATTTAGTCGAATCAAATAGCTGGACAAAAATACAACATGGGAAAATAACTTACTGAAAGCTTTTCTGTTTCGATTAGCAGAAGAACTTGCCTCAGAATTCATAATGAATAATGTCACTTTGATCCGCGCACCAGTCCATTCGGTCCACGAACATAAAGTTTATGTCCATTCGTCTGAATCGAAGTTAAATTGGGGTCCATCTAGAGACTTGATTGCCGCGCTGTATACGTTTAAATACGTTTAACAAATTAGTTGTGACACATCGTAATAGTGATATGCCCAAGTAGCTAAAACACCAAGTTTTAATGCTATTGCCATTTCTTTTGGGGAAATTTTTTGGGGCACTAAGTGTCCCAGCCAAACGAGTTCACCTTGGATTTTACTGCAACGTTCGCTGTAGTGAATCATTGATATACTGAATTCTGTGAACCTTTATCTTTTTCGTCAATGCCTTAGATGATTCTAGCCTTAGTCAATGCCTTAGATGATCAAGAGTATTGCATTAACTATCCTTCTATTTAGTTGATACTATATAAAAGTTGTTTCAAAATCTAGGCATGTGAATTCACCCATCTCAAATTCAAATATTATTATAACGTGATCATACTACTAACTTGAAAGACACGAATGAAGCTATGAAACATTCTAGATTCTTGACAATATTCCAATATTCCATAGTTCTTTGGAAAACCCGAAACGTATGCAGCACAACTTAGCAATGGGTGTTTTAATCTGATTCCGGTAATTCTATAAGATTCAGTTTTTTTTAAATTCAATTCCTCGCCAAATACGCCTTGGACGCCGATAACTCAACGTCTTAAACTTCACCTGCACTGGTACTTCGTTCCCAAACTTTTGGCCTCTTTGGCCACGTCAACGACCAAAGCCGCTTTGGCCTTTTGCGGTGAAATATTTCCCAGGCTGGTTTCCGGATAGTTTCGCGTTTGAAGAAAAGGTGCAAGAGCCCTGAATCGACGAAACGATCGATGGGCTCCGAAGCTGGCCCAGGTGTTACGCCGGTTGGCTGGCCGGCACTTACGATTGGGGAAAAATCAAGTCGGCACACCTTCCTGGACCACTGGACCCGCAGGAAGGTAGCTGGCCACCCTGCACCGTTGAATGGAGGTGCGTGACCAGAGACCATTACCAGCCTGGCCGGTTTGGCTTCTGTGGCCGGAAGTTGATAACGGGAAGGTGTACCTTCTTCCTGGTAGCCCCATGGCCCCAGTGAAAGCAAAGTTTACTTCCGCACTTCCCGGACCACATGTGATGACCCTCGGCCCGCCTAGATTTTCGATTCGGTGCCCAGCTGGAGCCGCTCAACTGCACTCGGTTACATGACTGTGAACCGAGCCGATGAATGGCACGAAAGAAAGGAAACAGAACTATGCGAAGTACTTCCAACTCGCAACGCGCAAAGTTCGGTTCGCCAAGTGCCAAATGTTCAATCGCTCTAATAACCCATTCGGAACGTGACACGCATAGCTGACGGACGGGGAGCTATGCCGAGGACTACGCCTTATTGGTTTATGCTCGATTTCTATCGCCCAACACAGGTACACAGGCCTGCGCTGCGACATGCGATGCTGAACCGCTGGCCACTGGAGATTACAGCTTATTAATCAACGAGCTGGACCTTGGGAAAATTAAATAAAGATCTCATCACCCACCGGTGGCCAGCCGACAGCGCAAACACACAGAGGGGCGATGTGATGGCCACTAATTCGTAAGGATCTTCTGCAGCCACACCACAGTAGGGACCATTGTAGGAGCTTACCGCTCGAAAACGGAGCCCGAACGTGGGACCCGGAAGTAGCTCAACGGGAACGAGCGGCTCGTCTCGGCGCCGCTGGACGTGAAGATGATCTCGTAGACGGATGGGCCACGATAACGTGGAAATCATTGGACAATTAATGAGGCGTTCAATTACGCTTCACCGGTGGGAATAGGATCGGGCAAGGAAACACCGACATCGACATCGACGGAGGTGTCCGTGTGCCATCGGACGAAGGACACGCTCAACCCCGCGTGTGTCAGTAAGGGATGGCAGGAATGTCACGAGAGTGGGACGTGATTGTGGTTCAAGGTTTCGTGTGGGACACGTGTGTATGTGTGTGTGTCTGTTGGTGTGATGTGGAGCTACAGCGCACGGGACGATTCGAAACGAGATGAACGATATTCATCGAGGGTATCGAGCTGGAAAAGTGAACGAAAATGAAAGATTGAAGCTCTCGGGAAGAATCAATTAAATTACTCGTCCATCCCCACTTCCGGTCCCGTATGCACGTGTGTCTGTGGGTGTGTGTTCGGTTGCGCAGTAATTTGTACGAATGTTGTGCCTCGTCTTCCGCCTCCATCAGGCGCGGGAGGCTTTATTTTTCTTTCTCGATTCCAGCGCCAGGGTCCAAAACATTAGGATCATTTTCATGGTCAATTTAACGCGCTGGAGCCATTCGGTGATAAAGCAATCGGGCGATCCGTCCAGGGGTCCAGTGGTCTTCGTTCGCTTACCGGTGGGCATTATTTCTTTGGCGCATTTTACGACAGTGCTCTGGCCGTGCCCTAGCCTAGCCTACAATGACGGGGATGGGGCTTATACCGCTGATAGATTAGCGACAGTTCCGTGCACTTGCCATCCAGGCCTTCGTCGGAAGGGGACCTACCCAAAAGGATCCCCGGTCCCACCTCATCACTAGCGAAAAAGACCAACGGCGTGAGTCCGCAGATCAATCAACGGGAGTTCGGGATCCGGGATACGCAATGCACACAGGGCACCTTCCGTAGAGCAAGCCATTGTGGGCCAGCGAAGAACTTCAATTCAATTACTTGGTCTTATTAGGAAGTAACTTTTGAAAACTGTATATTATGCTTGATATATCTTCAAAAACATCAAATTTTATTTCTCCCACAAAAGAGCAATATAAAATCCCTTGAAATATTAGAATCGTTTTAGCAAATCAAAGTGGAGCCGTAAATCCAATTGCTTGAAGAATTGGAATAAATTCTCAATTCCTCTGTTGAAACCCCTGCGACACTTCGCAATGTCAAATACGTCGATTGTGAAACATTCAACTTCTCCCTAAAATCGCCAACGACTTTACTATTTCTCGTTTTTTTTCCTACGACCAAAGCGTAAACTTTCTCCGAGCGTAACAAATCAATGCCCAAAGAAGGAATCGCTTAAAACGATTATCGGAAAAGGGAGAAAAAATCGAGCGGAGCATTCCATCAAATTAATTTGACTCGAAATGCGTTACAAAAAGGGACGAGAGATAATTTCTTCACTCGCGATTCGTTCAAAATTATGAAACCGATTCTTCCGAGGGCCGCGGATCCTTTCGCACCAGCTTTGTTTCTGCGCCCTTCCATACCAAGCCGCCGATGGGCAACTGAAAGACGCTGAAATTAAATTAGAAATAATTTGATTGTTTGACGGCACGAAACTCGCACCTTCCACCATTTGCCACCACGCGGGGCGCGCGTGCAACGTTGTGCGTGGCGACCCGTTATGTTGCCGTGCTCTTTTTATGTTGCCCACCACGAGGCAAAACAGTTACCGACAAGTGTTAAACTGTGCATGACACAAATTGCCAGTGCTGAAGTGTTGCATCATATTCAACCGCGCCCGCCTGAGGTCTACCGGAGCATGAATGCCAGTTGCACGAAAAGAAACAAAAAAGTAACATAAACGATCTATGGTTCACGCGGCTGCCCGCCGTCGTCGTCGTGTTGTCAATTATGATGTTAGTTTTAATTCCGATAATCAACTCAAGTGCATGCGATAAATTTTTATCGCCAAAGGATAACAAGAGCGCCACAAAAAAAGGCCGACCCTGCAAGTGCTCCTCGTGGAAGGTGTTCGGTTAGAACGCATTATGCGGTGCTTTGATTGGAGTTTCGCATTAATTCGCGCGTATTTTAATTTGTTCAATTACGCACAGTTACGCGCCAATTGGAGGAGTAATTTTCATTTGCGGTATAAAATGGTAGTCCCGGAATCTCATTATCATCCAGATTGGAAACGCATTTAAACAGAATGGATTGATTTGAACGGCGGGGCGGATTAGATGAATAGTTTCTCACATTCTCCAATGTTTCTCTAGTTCGTAGCTTTTCATCATATGCATCACAATCAAGGCAGAGTTGTTGGAATTTTCAGATCTTGAATATTTCATTGAATTTTTTTTTCGGGATAATTAGATACATTCAATGCGTTAAACATAATTCGTACGATACAAGTCTTTTGGAGACTGGGACAACGGAATTCCACGATAATTTGAGCGAATTTTACGCATTTTAAAAATGCATTTTACGAAGGCTATTCTACAATCGATAGCTTTAATCACGGATTTTAATCCAATGTATAACGGCTTAGAATTAATTCCTGCGATATCTATTCGATGATTGTGACCTAACTGCAACAACAAACAATATGTGACTATTTTAATGAAAGTATTGTCCGTCGTTAGCTACTAAATACTTTCTTCCATCTTTGAAGTAATTAACGGGATTCGTGTCGATAGAACTCCTTGTCTTTCGAAATTATCGAATCAGAGATCCATTTTGTAATACTTTCATAAGAAGTGAACCGTGTAAAAGTGAAAGCTCATAATACACCACACCTTTCATATCCCACCATATGCAGAGCATAATCTTTGCGCCGTTTTTTTTTTCTTTTGTATTATAGAGGCTTTGAGCTATAATGACCTAACATTCGTCTCTACCTTAGCACAATGAAAATTTCGCTTTGTTTGAGATGGTTCTTGTTCACCATGCCCAGGCCGTTTTGAGTTTAAGTCTCTCGTAATAAATCCAATGTTCAATGTCTCATTTTTTCAATTCATGTGGAACCCAATAAGAAATTTTTCTAATCGTTCCCACGGCCCTCAAGCGTTTGGAAACTGTCGTGTGGTCAACTCCTACAATTCTGCAAATTCTTTTTGTACTGAAAAAGTTTAACACTTTATCTTAACTCCACATTTTCAGATGCTTAGAAATACTTACACTTAAACAAACTAAACCTATTCTGCGTTAGATGCGCAACGACAGTAGCTGTCAAACACATATTTCATCAAAAAAAAATTATAATTTTTTTAAATCTTTTGCAAAACTGCATGAATTAATTCGAGATCCTAATAGGTCCCAATGTGGCAAGACACTTTCTTCCCTATCAGAAACATGCAGCGGAGAGTACGATCTCTTGAGTTGGCAAACAACAACAACACCCAGCGTATACCAGCTAACCTAACACTCGTTTTCGCATTCAAGTGTTCATTATATTCTCATTAAATGATTCTACCTTCTGCAGCACAGTACGTAAAACCGCGACATGCTGATGCCACCGGGCCCGAGCCTTAAGCCGAAGGAAACTTAATAATCCCTCTCTCTCTCTCTCAGTCCACCTCTTTCCAGTGCTGGCACCGAGATGAGTTACACTTTCCAGCTGCTGATTGCAAAACAACCCTCTTGCACCACTTAACGAAACTGTAACGCAAACGTATCCTTGCAGCAAGGCCAACCATCCGTTGGCCTTCTCGCGCGGACACCTGAGTGGTTGGCGAACCTGCATGTGCATGTTTCTTTCACGAGCTGCGCGAAGGCAGTTCGTGTATGTTTTGGGAATAGAGTAAGACGAAAGAAAAAAAACGTGGCTATTTACCTTTCGCCAGCGCACAGCGCGCAGAACAGTTACTTACACAGATAATATCCACCACTAGGGGCCATACCGGAGTGGGCGACGAGAACGAGGGACGTCAAAAGCAAGGAAGCCGGCATGCATGCAACCAGCCCACGGTTCTGCCCACAATCCTTTACCTTGAGCCAAACACCAAGGGCCCCGTTCCCTTTCATCCTGGCCCGCTAATGGGCTGCAGTGCATCCTTCATTTGCAACCCCTTCTGTCCCGCACCAACCCCATCTGGCCAACCCCCGGGCAATCCTTGTGAGAAAGCGAAGAGAGCTTGTTCAAGAATGAGGGACGAGTTATGGACGGGTTTTGCCGTTATTACAGCAAATTACTAAAGAGCATAAAAAGTCATAAATTATGGCAAGTATGCTGTGTTTTGTTTAATTGCAGATATATGTGCAATTTCGCCACCAACACATGCACGTGCTCCACTCAGGCCTTTCGTCTACGAACACACGTAGAACGTGGACTCAGCTTTCGTGAGGCGGAATTACGGTTTGGTTAGTTTCATGCATGCATTTCCTTTTCATTTGTGTTTTGTCTTCGCCGAGGATAATGCCGGTCTCTTCTTCACCTCCAAGCTGCATCCTATGTGAGAGAGTGCTAACGTGTTTTCGGATACGTTCCGGTGGAGGCGCCTGGTGCCCCAACAGCAACACAATCGCACAGCGTGAAGCTGGCCAACACCGGCGTCCATCGTCGTGAAGGCGAAGGCATGTTGCATCCTTGCATCATCGGGAAACAAAAACGCCGCGCCGGAACCACCAACTGTAACTGGAACTGTAATTTTCATCTTGTCGCCACGGTCGAACTAGCACAACAGGGATAGTTTGCGAGCATGATTTGCTGATGATTTACGCCTGTTGCTAACTGAAATTAACTTCCTGGCGGTAACGGCACCGCTAGGTGAGAACGTTTCCACGAAGGTGAGTCGATGATGCAGGTGGTGGGTCTCCATTGTCTCAAAAATAATTAACAAACGACCTAATCAAACGCCGGTACCACCGCTAGATATTTCTCATTATTTCCCAGGCTTCCAAAGGGGACGGTGAAGCTATTAACTCATCGCAACATTGAGACGCTGCACGTTGTTGCTGCGCTTGCCCGTTAACGGATTTGGCGGTGTTTATCGACCGGTTTTCCTTGCACAACAATTATCCTACTTGGTCATGAACTTTTTCCCTGCCAAGGGCAGTGCCTTGCAAGTCGTTAATATAAAATGGTGGTCTCGCAATGCAACCGTGCCCCATGAACAGTGCTTCATGATGAACCATAAATTTCCCCATCAATTTTTGGATATGACGGGCGGCGATAAAATCGCTCTCTCTCACAGTCTCTTTCTCTCTCTCTCTCTGAGTCCAGCATTCATATTAAATGATTGACCGAGACCGTAATCCTTCTTCTGAATTACCTGATGGCATTCATGATCCAATCTATCGATGTTTATTCATATGGTTACGAATGTGAGTTCGGCGCAAAGATTTATTTCAGGCTTAAATTTGCGTTTAAAAAAAACTAAATTAATTACAACTGACTTATGACATGACGTTGACCCTCGGCATAAGCCGAGATGGGTTCTCGAATCGGGGTTGATTGTTGACAGTCAATCCTGAATGCGCGAGATGCTAGCCGCTGGATGGTTGGTCGAAGGTCGTTGGTGGAGTCGAAGTGGATGGTTTTCCCGGACTTATGCTTTCGGTTTTCCGATCTGATGAAGAAATGACTTCCTTTTGTACCTGGCGAGCAGTATTTTACATGTAATTTTTCGGGTTTCCTGTTGTCTTTCGTTTAGCTCATTTTCCAATCTTCTTGATCTGTTCCAGATCCTTCAAACGTAAGGGTGTGACGCATTGGGACACATTTAGCTCTGATCCGCGAATTGCTGTTGCGTTTGTGTGTTATTTTCGTCCAAATGATCTTGTAGTTCCACGAACTTTTTTGGAATCCTCGGATGCTCTTTGTTAAATCAAAGTCAAAGTCAAAGTTTGTTAAGTTTGTTAAGTCAAGCTAAACACAAGCTTCAACAGGCATTTGGTGCGATCCTGTAGCTGTTTTCTCCACCAGGTGGCAGGAAAGCAATGATCCCCGTAAAACGTAAGTTGTCGATCCGGTTTGATACTTTTAGACCTTTCATACTTTTAGCAAGTAACTCACGACTTTAGAGAACGTTTTCTTCACGGCAATTGAAAATGAGTTGTTTCAACAATTATCTACAATCAATCATCGCTTCAATCGGTGCTGATGTAGAAATAGCTGATGATCCGGAGTATAAAGACGAGAACTTCGAAGGTATTCCGCATGGATATCGTCCAATGGTATCAAAAGCAAATGTTGACGAAGTGCTGGTGGATTTATTGTTGTACTGCAACGAGAAACCGCTTCCCGTTCCGGAAGTGGTTAAAAAGATGATCTTTGCACTGTTTATAAACTAAAAGTACTCTTTGAACACCGATGCCAAAACCGATGTCCAATCAGAGTGTAAAAAGGGCTAAAACCGGTGATTGTTTCGTAATCATTCAGTAAACTGCATAAGGTCAGGTTCAGTGAAAGCATAAGGTCAACGTTGAGGAGAAGTTAGTAGAACAAAGAATAGAAGTTGAAGTGAGGAGCAAAGAGTTGAAATGAGGAGAAAAGAATTGGCGTGAGAAGCAAAGATAAGGAGTGAGGACATTCAAGGATGCAACTAACGTATTAAGAAGAGTAAAATAAAAGCTAAGCTAAGCTATCACATGGAACATCGTGATAGTTAAGATATCATATGGCGACCGTGACAGGATTTGGAAATCCCGCGACAAGATTGCTACTAAAAGCAGGAAACGTTAATACACTTACGGTTGCAGTTGAGAAAGTACTGCATCGCATTTTTTTCGAAATGCGTTCTTTTTTATGCCAAAATCGTAATTTTTTAATTTTTAAACCACTCAAACCACTCGAAAAACAAGCTTTCAACAATCATTTGATGCGATTCCGAAGCAGTTTTCTCGAAGCAGAGGTAGCAGAAAAGTAATAATACCCACAAGACGTCTTTTTCAGGCACAAAAGTTGACATGGTCTAATCCGTTCAAAGATCGGTTGCTTATTAAGTTTATTATTGTTTTAACCTGTAATAATTTACCTGTTGTCAAAACAAGGTAATGTTGCCAAAACGGCAAAATTAGGATGTCGAAATTGATACCTAGAGCCGTCTGTTTAAAAGTCCGTTTCTCAAGGTATACAACTATGCCTGATTCCCACCATAATAAAGTTTCGATGTAGGTTGTTCAAAGAACGTACGAAAATGCAGCACGCCAATTGATTTAAATTTATCTTCGTTTTATGTTTAGAACGTTCGGTAC
>NW_026684392.1:0-9557 GCF_943735745.2 Anopheles bellator | reverse complement strand
AGTCTACACAAACTTGGAACCGTACGATGGACCAGCACGAACCAGCGATACCGTAAAAGAATTAGTATAGCTCGCCAGGGATGGCCGGCCGACCTGCCAGCGGTGGATTATCGTATGGAATCCTAACCCTTGTTAGCCCTCGTTCGAGTCACTTTCTAGTTACGGATCATTGATTTTTTACAGCCTAACAATAAAGCCACAAAAAAAGAGAACATGGACACCCTTCGGATTAGTAAAATGCAAATTCATAACCCTCCGAACGGAAATTGATTGGAAAATGAAACGATTTGCAAATGTGCAGTGTTGCTGAAGAATTTTAAATGTCATCAAGTGGTTAGGATTTCAAAGATACGGAGGCCTATTATGTCCTATGAGGTTGTTTATGTAGCGCATAAAATTTATATTAACATTAAACATTAAACTTTAGCGTGAAGTCATAAATAATAAAGCCATGTGTGAGTCTTTGAAAGATTGAAACATTCATTAAAACATATTTAAATGTAAATTTTAAAACTCGTGGAAATAAAAGATCGATGTTTGGTTGAGCATAGGAATGTGAAGCTCCACTTACCGTGAAGGTTTGAATGGGTTTATCCATTTGAGCAGCGTAGCGGATCACCGAGAGGAATGTAAATTAATTAAAGTTAAACCTTCTCTATGAGGGAAAGGAGAAACCGCACGAGATTTTTCCAATCACCCGTAGAGGTACGGAGCCGTCTGGTGCCGTTCCCGGCGGTCCTGTTACAGCGGTCCGTGGCAAACGAGTAACACCAGCAGCCGTTGCGAAGAATACTACTAAACAACGTATACTGCGAACGTGTACTAAATTAGTTGGAAACATTGTGACGACGGCTTAGCGTTCGCTAGAGAAAGATGCTAAGATGATGTCGCGTGGAAATTAAATTATCCAACTTGGGCGCTATTGAAGAAATCTGCGTTCCATTTCCGGGTGGCAGAAGGAGATTTGTTGGTTGGGCTGCAAGATACAAAGAAAGAGAATACAAGATAGATGCAAGATACAAGCGAAAAGAACTCTGCAAATGCGGAAACTCCAATAAATCTTGCTGCTCACTGAAGTGCCGTTGGGAAGCTTCTTTCTCTGCACGGTACTGTGTTGTACCCTTTCGCAAACCATGATGATGTTGGTGAAGGAAGTCTTCATTTACAAAGTAAACTACAACCACCATCGTGGGCTGTTTCAACAGATAGTTCTGCTAAAAGGTTCACACTTTCTCTGAGCTACCTGCAAACGCTCAGAGTTGACCTCCTCGTTTCCTATTTGCTAACCTTTGTGAGACACCAAAACGGAGGTTGGACTTCCCGGTGGCGATCTTTGCTCACCTTTCGCGGCGATGTCAAGCGGAGTGACTCTTGTTAGGTCCCCTGGAAGACAAAACTTGTTCCTTTGGAACACACCGGGTGTTACTCTATTCGTAGCCGCGAGCAATCCGTGGGGTGTGTTGAATTTAATTAAAATATATTGCACGCCATTTATCAATCTTTCAGCATTGTTGTTGCGTCTAGCACCTAGCGCATTCGGTGCTACTCTTCTTTCTTCAGATAAGATGAGAGGCACTGTGAGTTTTAAAATATCTTTATCAGGTAAAACAGTCTCTCAACACCCTTTTAGGAGAATTTGGGATCGACAAATGAACCATTTTCGCGATGAGGCCCCATTAAGCTACATGCAGCCAAGTTGGCCGTCTGTCTAGGAGCTATGATTAATATGCCCGCGCTCGCGTGGACTGAGTGGCCTGCTGGCACCGGGGAAAAAACTGCATAATCCAGTAAATCCGCTTGTAAATCTACTCCACCGGTTTCATAACTACCGAGGATTTTCCCCCAAAAGTCCAAATTCGATTTATTAGCATCCTGTTTGACCTGTTCGTGGCGGAGTAGAAAATCCTCAACAGATCCTGGAAATTGATACATAAAACAATTAATTTATCTATTGAAACAGTGGATTTTATGCGCGACATTAGACGCAAAATATCGACGACATACTCTAAACAGTTTTGTATTTCGACATTGGCAATGTCAGTCGGTGTATTAAAATGACATTCTAATTAATTCAGCAATCGTTTTACAATTAACGTAATTAAAAACTGTATCTGATTGAGACGCAATTTATTGGTACAGTCTCTTGGTCGAGAATTGATAGATAAAATTCAAATTCCACTTTGGAAAAATTTAAACCAATTGGTTGATTGGTGATTGAGCGGACGTATTAATATACTGGTTGTGGCCACATAAAGCATCCCATATGAAACATTATCCTGTCGGCTGAAAGGCAGATACCGTTGCACAGTTGCGCGATTGATTTAAATCGAATTTCATGCATCAAAATTCACGTCGAGTGCATAACAAACGCAGCATTCCAAAAAGACGGACAAAAGTTTTCCGGAAGGTTCGATACCATCATACTTATGAGGGTCATCGCCATGATCTGCATTCTGCTGGTTGTAGTGTCACCGCGGTTGTCAGTAATTCAATCAATTAGTCTTTTGCTCCCATGTCGGACTGCGTTCAGCGTCTTATGAATTCTTCGATCGAACGAGGTTTGAATCAAATTTCTCGTTTCGAATTTAAAGCTAAACCAGCATCTACGCTGTGCTTTGCTGATCGATTGAATCGAATTGGTGATGGTTCATCAACTGGAAGATTGTTGAAGCATATCGAAACATTTACTTGAGACTATAGATAAAGCTTGAGAATCGTTAAAGAACATCAAATTGATTTGAAAATTCATGTGATTTTCGAGGTAATTTTATTGGTGTCTGCCAATGGAATATTCCATTTACCAACACATTTTTCCATTGGTCTTTTCTTATGTTGAATTGAGAGTTTGATTAATGTTAAAGTCTCAATAGCTTTACGAACGTAACATTTTTCGATTTTATTGTTGTTCCAATATGTTTATTTTTGCCACTTAAGCCACTTAAATTCGAAAGATAAGGAGATGGTTTATATGTTTTCGCCACTTAAATCCGAACCCGATTTTCTTTAATAATACAGATGTTGATAACGTCAACAAGTACCTTTCAACGGGAATCCGCTGTAATTTGCTGTGGGCCTTGCTATACGGAAGCTACTACAGACGAAGTTTCGATACTCATAAGTGACTACAAACAATGGGCCACCAATCGGAACAACACGATTAACGATTGGGAGCAGGGCTGTGTAGCTACAAGTTCCCGCTGAGCCGGTTCTTATATTCGCCCTGTGAAAGGAGGGATGAGAAAGCGCGGTCCTGCTTATCTGCCACTATGCAAAACGAGTTCCGGAACGCCTCGGCGAACTTCAGACTCAGAAGGGTGAACGAGAAAATCCGTTTTGCTATCGCTTCACTCATGCTGAGCGTCTCTTGTGCCAATCCACGGAAGCGCTGACAATGATCAACCATACAGATGTGATTTGTTGGGCCCCAGCTTTGCGGAATTGGTATGCTTGCGAAAAGCGAATCTATACGAATGGAGGCAAAACTCAACATAAACACAGGGAAAGGCCAAAAGAGCATGGAACCCTCGCAAAAAATATGGGATGTCGCCTGAAGAGAAGAAAATCTAAGAATGCGATAGGCTAAATCCATCATCGTAGTACAAAATGGGCCAAACGGTGGAGCAGAACGGGACGCGCGTATGTCTCGCTACGCCGTGCGTAAATTGACAGACCGTTTTCCTAGCTTTTCCCGGTGCCTTGGGAATGCGACCCGGCTGATGGAGGAGTAATGAAATTAATTTTCCATATCGTGATAGGACTGGCGGTGCGGTTTGGAGGTTCGCAGAGATACTGGCGAAAAGTAAAACCGAAAACATCCAAAACTCCCGACGGGACTGAGTTGGATGGGTGAGTTGAAAAATGGGAGACAAATCTGAGGCTTGGCGAGAACAATGTTCACACAATGAGCAGGAAAGGGGTGAATGTCGTATTGCGGAAAACCAGTCACGCTCTTTCGTTGTCATCGTTGGTGCATTCACCGGAGTGTAAAGAGATTTTTCCCATGCCAGCGAGGTCGATGAAAATCACCGTTTTTGTCGCTTAAACTCTCAATCACACAGTCGCCCACCCACTCAGTTCGTTTGTTCTATGCCGACACTCGAACATAGGAGTCATTCCGTCATCAATCGACGTTTGGTGCATCGCGCATTGTAGTTTGTCTCGCTGCGACTATTGATTAGAGTCTCCCCGGAGCTAAAGGGCTCAATCAATCGCTGCTTTGGCGCAAATCATTGAGAGCTCAGCAAGCGAACGGGTGCAAGATGGCATGCGGCATAATAGTTTTTAACAATGCTCATCGCTGCCGGTGGTGATTACAAGGATTATATATGTTTGCTTTATTCGTCTTCGGAAAGTTCTCATTTTTTGTGTTTTGTATTCCCCTGGGTTATTTCTTGGCCTTTTTTTCAGTTACTTCAAGAAGATTATCGGCATCGGTATGACGAAACGCAAAAGATGCCGCTTGTGGTGATGACAATGATGATAAAGCGGATTATTCAAATCATGTTTTCAAGCCACGTTCTGACACCATTGCTTTTCGGTTTCAAGTGCTGCTGAGGTACGATAGACTCACCGAACGATCCAAGAGAATGGAAAAGAAATAACCGAAGCCAACTTTCTTTCGCTTCGACTGGCATCAGTGAAAACAGAATATCCCTTTTACCACTTTCTTGACAAAAAATTGAGTTTCCCCAATCGGTGAGTAATATGTGATGATGGATGAGTTTTCCGGAAAAATAATTCTTATTTTCATAATAATGCCACCCTGCCATTTTTATTGAAGTCGGTCGGGATTCGTTTTGCTTGGCAATCGGATAAGATATGGAATAGGATTACCATCTCGGAACGAATGTCATTTCGTACGTTCTGCATGTCGATATTTTGTTTGTGTAAATCGTGATTAATGTTCCTTCTGTGGTGACGGCCAACACTTTTGTTCAACTTTTCTTATTTCCGCATTTTGTAAACTGATTTTGAATTTGGTTGCGTTTGATGTGTTTGAATTTTGTGAAATTGTGTTAGTTAGTGTGCCTTAAAAATCTTTCAATATAAGCTTTTCATACATCGTGCTCTGGGCCTTGTGCTTTGATATTACTTAAATATTTTAATCCTTATCGTTTGAATTAAATTTTGCTTCCTTCTACTCTTTACTACTTTTGTTTTGCTGCTTTATTCAAATTTTCTTCACATTTGTTAAGAACATTCAGCTTTGCTCGGATTTTTCATTCTACAACTTAACAACACAGGCTCTCAAAACAGTTTACAATATTTAAACCACTAACCAAAGTTGCTTTAAGCCCTGAATATTTTTAAAGTTGTTGTCCGTACGCATATGATTATGATTGACTTGTTTATGGATTCGATTCGCCCAACCCAAAGTAGAGATCAAAAACGGATTAACCCCACATGAGTCAAGTATCAAAGTGGCTCAAAACGATTGCAAAGTTCTACTACCAAGTAAAATTTACATCACCGTTCCGAAAGACGGGTCACAATAATGTCTGCACTATGCTTCGGCATATAAGGCGGGAACCACCACCCCTACGATGCAACCTATTTGTTCCTGCATGAGCCTGAAACTCGGGGACGCCAGAAAATAACGGACGGCCCTAGCTGGATCGAAATATGGGAAGTTAGAATATACGTCTGCCGTATGCTCCTCCTCATCGACATCATCCTGGCTTCTGTTTGGGAGCCTTCACCAGGTTACAACACCGACGACCATACACAACCGACCGTCGGAGGTTTGGGCGGCAACCTGTCTCCGGCAGAAGTCATCGCCATCGGCCTTCGCCTCCATATGTGGAGGTCGCGCTTATAAATATTTATGATAAATGAAAAGTGTAGCAGCAAACGCACCATTTGCGTTGCGGAGATTCCTGGTCCTGGTCCCAGCGAAGGCAATTTACTTCCGCAGTCATCAAGGACGTACATGTCGGAGCTAGTGGATGTGCGCCAACACGTGGCTGAAGTCCGGAGCGAAGTTTTAAGTTTCATTTCTTCCCTGCCAATAGGATTATCGCATTTTTATTGCCCTTTTCGTTTGAAGGACTGTTGGAGTAAAAAAATTCGTTTCATGTTCCCATATGTTCGAAACGCTTCTTGGAACACACATGGCCGAACATGGCAGGTACGTCGAAGTCGTCATCATCACAGAATGCAGGCTGAACGCCTCACCGTATCGGTGGCATTCATTTTGCCACTCACTAGCCTGGTGTAAATCAGCTCTACTGAAGCTAACATCCGAAAACTGTCGGGAATCAGAGCCGAGCGATAGAGTAGGAGGTTCCACGGAAAAGCAATTCCGCATCACATGTCATCAATTCATGACATCAAACCCGAACCATATCCTGTGTCCTCGTCGACTGTCTGTTGCATGCGCCGCCGAAGAAAGGGTAAATTGCCATCTTTTTGTGATACGCAAACCCAGCCAATCCACAGCTTTCGTGTAGCTCCATAACAGAATTTCCATCCAGGTGGATGCCTGCTCATTCCATGATGTTTCCATTCTTCGCCGTAGCGTAACGGAAGGTAGATCAACATATTTCGATCACGGCGGGGACTTGGAACGATGCCGAGGTTATTTGCCAGATACCTGTCCTACGCGCTCTTCTTACACTGCGGGTATCAATATTGGTTCGAAGAAAATTGAAAAATATACGTTTGGACGATTGGACTGGTCCGTTCCGTATCATTCTGTGAGGTGAAGACACACCTTACACTGCGACGTAGACTGGGACAATTTCGGCGATGATGAAACAGAGCTCTCATCAATTGATTCGAAAAAGTACTTGAAAAAGTATCGTTGAATGGAGAAATATTGCCTCAAAAATATCATCAATTTTGCATTGATCAGCTTCGGATGTCCTTCACTGGACGAAGCATCTCTTCTTGCCATATTGTGCGCACAGAAGATAAATGACGATACACTCGTCATTGTTATGTGTCTTGAACTTTCATTATAATTTATTTGGAAGCATGACATCTTTCCAAATTCATGATTCTCAATGTGTCCGATGACACTCTTGTATGGACGTTTCAGCTATAGAAATAAGTACCTCGGTACGAAAACTACTCAGTTACTTTATCAATGCAGTGTATGAGAAGGAAGCACCAAAAGCCATATTGATTCTTAGAAAAACGCGCCAGTAAATACGTCACGGTCTTATCGTCGTTAAATCTGATTCCAATTCAGGTGCTGTTACTCATGTGCGGCTTACCACACTCCAACTAACTGGTACGCCCTAATTGGGCGCCACAAGTTAAAGACCCGCAGCGTCTAGCGTGCTTTATTGAGTTTTAATTTTGCAGCATGGGCCGTAGAGTGAACGGTGAACAAGAAGAATTGTATACGGAACACGAAACAAGCGCCATTGGAGTCGGTTGATTCCCTTCTCTCTGAACCGGTCGCTGGCATAAAACCGGGAACTGGCGTGTAGTTTGATAAATGAACTCTGGTCACGCTAAAATATTAAATAAATTGCTAATCCGGTAGTCGCCCTTCCGTTCTCAGTTCAAAATTGGTTTTGCAAATTCACCGCCTTGGTTTTATCGACACTGCAAACATTCAGCAACATTAGTACACTTTGTTTTGGCCACCATTCGCACCGTGAAGATAGTGTTCTGAATGAAGATGCACGCACCATTTTCTGTGCTTTGGACGTAGAGATGAAACAAGCATCGCCTCGTCAGGCAATCAGTGTTAAACTTACCTGCATAAGCTTAGCAACCTTGTTCTGCACCGTGTCCATTTATGGAGCGAAGTGCAACGTCTTCATCTTCCGATAGTACTCAAAGTCCAGCAGTGGTTCTTCTGCTTCAAGGCTGTGAAAGAATTTAAGTCCCGAGGTGGCTCATTTCACAGTCTAGCCCGCCTCTAAGAAATGCGATTGCTCTTGAAGATGAAGGCGTACCAAAAGTTGCACCTTCCACTTATTGCTACCTCGGGATGGTGTTCAGGGCCTCAGATCCAAATTACAGATTCCAGAGGGCCGTTGAGTAGCTCGAGCGAGCCAAGGAGCATGTAGAAGAAAACGCGTTTTGCTAGAACGTAGGAAATAATAACCGGAACCGGTAATCTTGACCTAACACGGCGTACCTCTAGAGGGTTTTGAGCGCAGTAAATTGCTACGAAAGAAACACTACCTTTCACACCGTAACGATTGGCTCATGATTTTTTTCTGGACAGTCAATTAATCATCCACACGTTATGCGATTTTTTCTTGGAGTGCCTGGAGTTGGCGCTTGTAGGAGTAGGAGGCCATCAATTAATTGGTTTACAGGGAAAAACAATAACAAATCAGGGTATTAGCTTTGAAGTCGTCTAGATCCGTACATTTTGTAAATTAAAGTTTTTGTAAATTGTTTTCAAACATTTATGGAAATAAAAACAACAAAACTGTTAAGACGCATGAAAGAGTTAGACTATACAAAAAAGTGGTAATAGGAAAACAGGGCGATGGTGATGGTGGTTTGAAGGCGATGGTGATAGAAAATATAAAAAGGATTTTTTCTCTTCAATTTTGGTCGTTTGATTCCCTCATTGAAATCCGTTGATTTTTATAGCTCCATAAAAACATACTGTTTGAAATCTGACGAACCGTTTTGTGAAACACTCAACCAATTGCCGTTTGTGAAACGCGTGTGACTGACACTCTGTTCCCTGTTCCATTAATCGGAAAAAGTGCATTCCCACAATGGCAACTCACAATGCACCATCTTATTGAAATTCGCGCTCCATGTTATCTATTCATATATCCACTATCGTGGGCAGCAACCAGCGCAGGACATAAAAAGTCGAGATCCTGAAAAACCGACTTTGCGCTTGCAGCTCACATTTATCGGTCAAGAGGACTCGGTGCGCGGTACGGTTTATTCGACGCGGACATTGGAAAACAAGCCTGAGGCTAAGTCATGATGCTAACAAGACCTCGGATGGGATCAGGAATGGGATAGAAACACCAGGAAACTTCACACCAGCAGTGTGGACTCGCTAGAAAAATCCCCATCACCAATTGAAGCTCCACAACGTTGCAAATAATACTTTGGGATCGCTTTCCTTTTCCATTTAACAAATCCATTTGCACAGCATCCCAGTTCGGATTGGATTTTTCCGTTGGAGTTTGAACTAAAGTGTCAGCTGCCTGGTTATAGATCCTGGAGTTGGGTATGGGGCGAGGAGCCACCGCTCCGCTAGGCATTTTTATGGGACAACAAAACTGCCCGAACAGCAAAGTACAACATGGTTCGGCAAATGAAATTGAAATTGACTAACGACAGCAGCGAGTACCGCACCAGAAACCGCCGAGGCAGGTCAAATTGTCGACTGAGTTTGACAGCTTCTGTGATTTGAGGTTATGATGCTTTTCTCATTTCCGCGCTGCGATGCACAATAACACAACAACGACTTCAACGGTGAAGGGGCCAGGGTTGTTGCGCAGTGTCCATTGATTCACATTTTATTTGGCGAAATAGAAAACGTTGCTAATGAAAAGCGTAACAAGTTTTAGTGGTTGAACAGAAGCGAATGAAAACAATTCTGCCCTGGGCAGTTTGCCAAA
>NW_026684391.1:0-9565 GCF_943735745.2 Anopheles bellator | reverse complement strand
CCCTCTCTCCTGTGTGTCCCCTCTCTTTCTTCGTTTTCTTTCTCCCATATTCCCCCCCTAGCCAAAACAACACAGTTGGTTCGTTTTTGAAGCGTATATTTTCTCTCTCTTTGTTTGTTCTATTATTCACTGTTCACACTTCACTAAAACGGTCGCTGCTGGTGACGCCGAAGACATGTTGCAAGTGTTGTATTGGAATCCTATGCATGCTAGATTAGTTGGACATCTGAAACGAGCAAAGCGAAAACATTATTTGATACAAACGTAACGTAACGTTACGTCCCATACGTTACATCTCATACGTAACGTCCCATTCATACGTTTTCGAGCAAATCGAACCAAATTCGGTAGGCGGGGGTTTTAGAGGTGGGGAAATGTTCTGGTGAATGTTTGAAACCCCTCCCCTCTTTACAAACGGGGTCTGCCATACAAAATCTGGGTGAATCTCAGCCAAACTCGGTTAGTTTTCAAGCAATTTGAGCCAAATTCAGCTGATACGAGCTTTGACATGTATCAAACGGGAAGCGGGAAGGGATCGGGAGGAAGTCCGATCCTCTAAAATGCCAAATAGTCGAGAAATGAGAATGAAATTAGGCATGGCAAAGTTCGCTGGGACCTGCTAGTTTCAAATAAAAACCAAATCAAAGTGCGTAAAATTTAATGAAAAACCATTTTCTTTATGTGGTGCGGCCCGCTGACTAGCTGTTGCTTTCCACTGCAGCCCGCTGACTAGCTGTTATTTTCCACTGCGGCTCACATGCTAATATGAGTTTGAGACCACTGCTCTAGGGATGGCGACCGTTGTACGAAAGGAGTAAAGCTAGATGTCATGATTCTGGAGGGTTTGCTCCCATGCCCCCTCTCGCTAATTTTTGTTATTGTGTAATTTTCTAAAGATAAATCCGTCCTTCTCAAACCTATGCAGGGGTAAGAGGTGGGACTTATCATCATCATTATCCTGGATGTGCGGTCCTGGTGCCGGACGATTGCCCTTTTTTTACTCTGCTGGTACAGCACCAAAATAAAAAAAAAAACAGAATATTTTTTTCAGAAATCAACTTACCCCTTCGATTTTTATTTCCTTGGACCAAAAACACAAATGTAAACACGTTTGACATTTCGGTGAACTTCTTGCATTTCGTTTTTATATTTTTGCTGCCATACGAAGCGTAAACGATTTGATATTACAAATTAATGTTACGCTAGTTTTTACACCTCGTGTTGCCCCCAGTTACAGTTGATAATTGTTTGTGTTATTATTATTATCATTATTATTATTATTATTATTATTATTATTATTATTATTGCTATAATTACAGTTGACTGAAAGGTTCTACGGAAACAAATTAGTATTCGTTTTTTGTTTATGGATGAAGATTATTTAAGTCGAAACATTGATATACAGGGTGTTGTATCTAGTGTTCTTCTTTTCATTTGGTTATAAAACTACAATGGCTTATAATTTGCTTATTATAAAACTACAATAAGCATTTGCTTATTTCGATAAGTTATTTTAATCATCGGGAAGTATTTATCAATAATTATTTACTTATGAAAGCATGAAACAGTGCGAAAAAATTGTCCAACATGTCTTCTTCTTCTTATTTGGCACGACAACCGCTGGGCGGTCTTAGCCTGCACCGGAGACAATGTTATTCGCTGATGCTTTCTGTAAGGGTTTGTTTTTACGGGCGGGGTTGTTGGTCCTGCGCCAATAACCCCTCGGTCACACCGGTATCGGGATTCGAATCCAAGCCAGCTACGTGAGAGCGACGAGCATTACCGACTGCTCTATCAACGGGGGCCCATTGCCTTTGGGGCGGAACAAAGTTCGCCAGGTCTGCTTACTTACTTACTTAATCCGGTTACAACCGCCGAGCGGTCTTTACCTGCTCCAAGGAAGCTTTCCACCGCTGGCGGTCGAGTTCCGGTGTCGTTTCTTCCTTTTATGGCTTTCCGTAGTGGTCTTGTTTTTATGGGCGGGGTTGCTGGCCCCGCGCCAACCCCCTGTCACGCTGGAGGGCCACGTGAGGTATTATTTAAGGTCCCTAACCGTCGTGGGACCCCTAAGGGGCCTTATTGCCGCAGCCCCCCGACCCCTCTAAACTCAGCCATATTTACCATCCGGGTTGGTGAGTTCGTATACCCAAGCTTGGACATTCGGAAAATACGTTACCGTTCTGTACGACGCGGACATGTTTAGGAGGAGTGGGGGAGGAGAGCCTATGTATCCTTCAAGAAGCGTCGGAATCCTCCCCCATTACAGAACGCCGGGTCTGCTAGTATAATTTAAATAGATTTAAATCGAAAAATTATCATTTCGATCATTTTGATACCTTAGACTTCATCTTCGAAAATGAAGTAACCGTAACCGTTGGCAGCGTACGCTACCGAGGCTGCTTCTTCGACGAAATAGACGATGAAAACTTAGACGACATCTGGTTTCAAACACGATCGATTGTTTGCACCCCCTCTTCGGCAATCAAATAATTAGCAGACGTGGTGTTATGAAATGGCTTCCAAGAAGATGAGAAAGACAAATATTACAGGAGCAAACCAGCAACCATTCACGAACTCAAGACCTAAATTCAAATTGCTATAGCCGGACCAGATAGAACCGTATACGATCGAAAATGTACTCGAAAATAGGTCGATCGAATGGGCTACTCCCAAGTGCTGGACATTTGACCAAAATCGTATTTTAGATATAACTGTAATGAATGAACACACTGTGGTGCAACTGGCTTGAGTTGGAATCCCGGGTCCGGTTGCCACACAGCTTGCCATGACCCGCGGGAAGAGTCATTCACGAATTCTTCCGTCACGCGATATTTTTCCACGCTCCTACCCCATCGAGTTGTTTCTTTCGCTCCTTTGAATATGTTTTTTCCTTTTCGATTTGGCGCATGCGCGTCCTCGTCTAAAAAGATGAGACACCCGACGTGTTTATGTTTTTGAAATGCCGCTTGAACGTTGGACGTTAGATCCGACCGTGTTTGTTTTCATCGTGATCGAAGCAAGCTGATGGTGCCGCGGTTATGTGAGTATAAAGCGTAGATTTTAAAGTAATTTCGTGTTATTTTTAAGTTTACAGTTGGGGTGACTAAAGAATGTCTTTCCGGACGAATCTGGTAATTATTTGAAGTGTTTTTGTCGATCAGAGATCAGAGTTTTATTTTCGCATTTAAAGGTGCCGGAAAGGAGTCGAACGACGTCCAGTCTCGACAAGGAATAAAACTAACCATTACCAGAGCATCAGAGATTAAAATTGTCTCTGGTTGTTGAATTCTTTGTTTGATAAGACCGCTCAGCGGTTGTTGCCTAATAATATTAGGTCTGCAAATTATTTCGTGCCGTTTTTATTCACCATTTGTTGCCTAACTACAACAACAAAACGTATGACTACCCAATTGAAACTATTGTCCGTCGTTAGCTACTACTTTCTTCCATCTTTTAGGTAGTTCCTCGATTCCGTATCGATAGAAATTCTCATCTTTAGGAGCGATCCTCTCAGAGACCCTTTTTTCAATACTTCCATAATAAGTCAACCCCTGTGCTGCCAAATCGTTACTCATGTAACGAAACAAATACTAGTCTGACGCCTCGTCCACAGTATGAGTTTTCTCTACAGGTTTTTTGATATGCTAACGTCCACACTAGCAGCTTTTGGGCGAAAAATTCCGTGAGCTCCAGTGAGTGAAATGACAGTTCGTTTGTTTTTGCTTTGATTTTTCAGTTTCCTTTCCTTCTCCTTCTATTGGTATCTTTGTCAAAATCTGATCCGCTGTCGAAAAACTAGCCATATTTTTGAAAGGCAAAAAAAACATGCTGAAATTTGGCTTCAACGTTCACATTGAAAATTTCGTGAAATATTTCATGAACAAAAGGTGCTCAAAAGCAACTCAAAGTAACTCACGGAACTCTAGCAAAAGATAAATAGTTTCTTGGCCTGCCATACATTTTTACCAAGTTTCTCATACTGTGGACCCCGGGTGAAAGAGCAATATCTGGCGAATACAGCGGGAGGGTTAACAGTTTTTTTTTTAAATCTTAGAAGAATGGACCGGGCCGTATTTATGGGGTAAACAGTTCCCATCCGACATTTTCTACAAGTCAAGTTTTGTGATTTTGAAAAATCAGCTTATCATGTCTTTTATCCCATTCTCGTCCTTTTATGGCCAAAGCATTGCTTCAAATGCATTAATTGTTGTTGATGAGATTGTCCTTCAATAATTTCATCAGGTTTTAGAAGCTCAAAGTACACCACACCTTTCATATCCCATCATGTACAACCGTTGCGCAATAAACCATAACCGTTGCGCAATGAATATTCCGCTTTGGTTACGGTAGACATGGTTCACCAGGCTATATAAAGGGGGTTTTACGCATCTACGATTATTGTATTAGCTCTCTTTTTCATCACCAGTGACGATCCGGTACAAAAATTCAATTTTTTGCCGTGCAAGCAGTAGTGAAAAAGTACTCCCCGCAAAAACGCGTTACCAGGAACAAAACTTGACCTTTTCCAATACTTAAAACAGGTGTTGTTGAAAAGAAATTGTTATATTCAGTGAGTAACGCCATTTCTTGTAAAATGGCACGAATTAATTTGACCTAACCGGACCTAATAATAAACATCGAAAAATGGCTGAAATAGTATGCTTGTAGTATTCCTTAATATTAGAGATGCAATATTGAATTTGATAAAACCGCATGCAATACAAACAAACAAGAAAACAAAGTTTAGGATAATCCGTAACTTGTTTCCTTGTTCCATCAATGTCCGCTGGACTTTGGAGGATCTCCCATAGGCCTCTGTCCTGTTGGACGACGTATGTAAAGCGGCTTTGCCGGCTGGTTTGTCATTCGCGACATGAACAGCCCGCTTAAGTCAGGTCTTGGTGTATTCGCCACACAACGGCCTCCGCTTATCTCCGAATAAGTGTTGCGTCATCTCCTTCTCTCACCTTAGCTCTCCGCTATCCTGGGATTATTCCCTTCTCAACACTCCCCTCCCTCGAGTATCCACGGTAAAGGACCTCGGCGTGTGCCTCTATAGCGCACTATCTTTTACGCCACAGATCGAGGCCACTGTGGCTAAGGCCAACAAGACCCTCGGCCTCATTGTTCGTATGTCTCCCGACATACGCGATCCGTGGTGCCTGAGGGCTCTTTTCTGCTGCTGGGCTCTTTTCTGCTGAGCTCCTGTCCTCGAGTACGCCTGTGTTGTTTGGTCCACCTCATCCCCTTCCTCTATGGATAAGCTTGAAAGGGTGCAACGTCGGTTCACCAGACTGGCCATCCGTAGGCTCCTGGGCGTCTCCGTTTCCACATTCGACATTCGCTGTCGCATATTGGGGCTACCTCCAATAGTGTCCCGCCACTCCTTCGCCCAAACCCTCTTCATCGCCAACCTCCTGCTCCACAACACGGATGCTCCCTCCCTCCTTTCCGCTCTCCCACTCTATGCCCTATCCCGCCGCCTCCGTGATAGACCTGCGTTCCTCATTCCCCCCCGCCGGACGTGCTTTGGGGCTAATGACCCTCTCCTGCGGGCGCTGGGGTCTTTCAATGCCACAAGCGGCTTGTTCGACTTCCACCTCCCCGTCTCCACCCTCCGCTCACGTCTCCTTGCCCCTGCCGACCCCAGTTCTTAAGGTTTTAGAATATAAGCAAACATTGTATAGCCAAGCGGCGAACGATTAAATACATTATTATTATTATTATTATAACAATGAAGTCGCCGTAAAGCACGTACTACTATCTGTTCTAGCGGATCTAGTGTGAAGACTGTTACACCCTTATAGTTGCCTGTCTACGTTTTAATGTATAGGTTAAATGATGCCGAGATTCTAGTCATAAGCCCCGATTCGCTATCCTGATGTGTGTTATGGACAAAAACGAGTCAAACAAAAAAAAATGTGTAAATCAGTCAAAAAAATTTAAAAAAATCAAGTCATATTTCTTTTGAAAGCTCATTTTACATAGAATATGTAAAAAAATATCATTTGGTCCTCCGTCTTAAGCAATGCGAATTTCGTTTCATTCTTTTCATTAATTTTTGCACCGTTTTCTTGGTCGCTTTCTTTGCTGCAGAACTCAAGCTTCTTTAATTCCATCTCACTGACAACTGTTTTCCGAATCTTCTTGAAGTTCCGTTTGACGATTGCTTAATATTTAAGGTTCATGTTTTGGGGCACCACATGGACGTTATTTGCGGCATACCACTCCATGTTCCGATCGCGATGTAAATGCCATTTGTTAAACCATACGAACAGATAGCCTGCCATACAAGATATTTCTTTTCGAATTTGGACAGTTTATTGTTCTTGCAAATCTCTGCCATCATTCCTCTTCCAGTTGCCGTATAGTACTCTTGTTCAGGAAGCTGTTTTAAATCTGCCTTGACGTAGATTTCATCATCCTGCCCTACGCAGAAAATTTCGTTAACATCTCCATGCACAGATTCCACGGTCGATTTTTGGTAGACATGTTTTGCTTGTCGTCACGATTCGGGGTCACTTCTTTTTTGTAGGTAGACAGACAAGCACGTTTTGTAGCTCGATTCACGGTTGTACACAATACTTCCAGCCTGCTTCCGATAACTCGGATGGAGTGTTTGGGATTCCGCTTGAAACAACTAATCACTCGTTTCGTCGTTTTGCGGTCTCCTGGTTCCGACTTCCACCTGATCCAGTCTTTCTGACTGTCGTCAAACGATCTCTGAATACTTTTGGCGACAGTTGATGGTTGACACATTGGTGACCGTTGATTTGGCCACATTCAACAATTTGTGTGCGAGTAGTTCGGATTTTCGCGATGACGGTGCAAGATTTTAATACGATGCTACTCTTGATTCTATACCATTTCCACAAATGAAGGGCAAATGTCAAAATCGAATAATGGGCCCTATTACGGTTCACAAACTCGTTTACGGAATTCATTCGAAAGTTCATCTGAGTTCATTTTGCTATCGCGGCAGTCGATCGACTTTCCGTATGGAAAGGATGAACTTTCCGTGGTGGGAGCTTTCAACTGGATGAACTACTTCTCGGTTATCGAGTATTTTCGGTATCACGAAACTCGTACTCGTACTCAAATTTGACAAACGGATTTCCGTCATCTTTTTGCTACGGAACGAGCAGCTCTGTTAGGATGTCTTTGATTTTATCAATTAGTTTGTATTGTTTATGCTCCGCAGGGATAGCTAGGTAGGCCGAAAGGATACTGGTGGGTTATTTTTCATTCATGTGGTAGCTAATTACCCCGTTAAGAAACTAATTAGCCCGGAAGACAGATGGGCAAGTGTAGGTAAGTGTTTTGTATTCCTGTGGTTACCGCAGTCCCGAATAGGCCTGAAAGATATGGGTAATTTTTTTAAATCATGTTGCTACAGCATTTGCAAATAGGGCGAAGAGATTCGTGTAAGTTTGTGTCTATTTCGGAAAGTATGGTCAAAAACATTTCCCTTGAAATGCGAAAATTTTTCTTGAACCCGCAACAACATTATTACATGAAAGAAAAATCGATTGATCATTTTCGATTTTGGGCACACTTACCCTGGTGATGAAAAATTCAGTGGGTCAGATTTACATCGCAATATTTTGCTATGAATCGTTACATTTTCAGTTTCTTCGCTATCACTGTCGCTATCGAAAACGTTATACGCGGAAATCATCTTAAAATTTCAGAAATATAATAGCAAGAATCGTACGCACATCCGAACTGCTATCTGTGTATGTGTATCGTTAGCTTAACACCAAACATAAACATTGGTGAGCATAAACAGTTAACACCGCCCCGACTGTTAGCATGACTTCGAAAAGGCAACATAGTTATATTCATGCATTGAGCGCGACTCCAAAATAACAACATAGTTGCCTTCATGCATTAAGGTCCAACATAAACATCGAATATCACGAACCACCCTCAGCTGAATGTAAACATTCACACGGTCACCAACAATCCGTAGCCGAGAGTCATATAAAACGATCAACCGATCAGATCGACGTTGTTCTTTCGAGTTGTGCCTTCCATCGAGCTACTTCGGTTCCACGGTCAGTGCGTTCCAGCATCATAGGGTATTCGTAACATCGTCGTGGTTAGTGAGGACAACGTGATATTGTAACCCGCGAAGCATCGTGTAGTGCAAGAAGTGTTGAATAAAGAATACAACCCTTTTTTTAAAGATACTATACACGGTCTCGTGCTTCACTGTATCTGTGTGTGCAATGTTTACAAAACTGCACCAGAATGGCAGTTTGTACTCGTAGAGCTTGACAAGCTTTCACATTTAAGCTTTTTAGCACATTTTAGCACATTTAGCACTCGGAGCTTCTCTAATTGAACACCGTGATCCCGACCATCGAGTTCGACAAACGAGAACGAGAAGTTCACTCGATTCCACCGTACGAGTTCTGTAATAGGGGGGAATATGTATCAAATAATACTAGACAAAAACATCTTTAAAATGATAGGTGTACAAGATTTTTTGATGCATTATGACAAATACTGCGTCAAGTTGAAGTTGAGTCGTTTTTGTCCGTTGCACCCTTTATACCGCAGCTAAATCTCGTAAACAACTCCCTCTCACCTCTTTTAACGAGCTTGGCTGCATCCCCGTCGGATCGGTGGTTTACTGTCATTCTTTAGTCGACGAAAGGTCCTTCTGATCTCTTCAGTGCTTCGAGGCAGGGTCCGTAGAGCACTACCTGGCCCTCAAGTTTACGTTATTCTTGTGCACTTATTTTCATCACATTTTGATATTGCACTACATATGTTAAATAATATAACAATAATGTAAAATAAGATTTAACAAACGCAAAAAATCGATCGTAGACTTGCATTGATAACGCCAACAAGGCAATCGATGCTAGGTTTAAGACTGTGTTCTAAGGGATATTTTTTCAAACAGTTTACTGCAACAAAAAGTAATTAATTCACTAAACAGTCGTTTCGCGGAAAATATGCCCAGAACTTGACGGTTCCCGAAAGCAGTTTTTGTCGTTTATACTTTCTAAGTCTGATAAATGATCATTAATGTAAACATTGCATTCAGGGTCAGGACTACCCGGTAGTAATTGTACATATCGTGAATTTAACATTTTTTCGAAAGATGTATCTATCTTTTGCTGCTGTTGCTGGTCGTGATTACGCGCGTTCGATTCAGAATTCTCTTGAAAACGATCTAAAAGTTCGTCAGCTGTCATTTCGCTGCCGATTACACTCGAACTAGAAGTGGTTTTGTTTGCTATACAGAACCATAAATATGATAGTTAAAGTTATATATAAGAAATAGAGAAAGAAAAAGAGAGAAAGAAAACGAGAAAGAGAGAGATATCGTTACATTTCATCAATAGAAAAACATTTTATTTAGTAGTAGGTAGTCATAAGTAGTAGTAATCAGTTTCTAAGACAACTAGCAACCGCTAATCAAATTTTTGTATTAAATTAAAAATTTATCTTGAGTTGTGTGACGAGCGAGTCCCGAACAAAAAAGTCACTCATATTTTCTATAGTGAGACGAAATATCTGAGCGCCGATTCGTTTCTCACCAAAGGCCAGA
>NW_026684390.1:0-9581 GCF_943735745.2 Anopheles bellator | reverse complement strand
GGCTAAACATGAGGCAGGCAAGGAGCCCGAATGCTCGCTGGTCGAGCAGAGCAGCCCCCCCCCCAGGATAGAACCTCGCGAGGCCGAAACCAGGGGGGGGGTGTAGTTGTGCTGTGTTTAGTTTGTAAGTGTTATTCCTTTAATGTTAATAAACTAAGCACTTAATGTATAAAAAAAAAAAAAAACTTGCTCCTGTACTAGAACTAGCACTACAACGGGTGCGTACACCCATCAGCACATCTCACGCACACACCTGCCACCGTCTCGCTTCGCTTGGCTCGGTTGCCCAAACCAAAGCCAAAGCGGCCGTTTAATGTCGATAGTAATCGACAGGAGCTCTTCCCGCACTGTTTTCACGTTCGAGTCTGTGCCTCACCGCTGGGACCACGCTTAGCATCGGTCAAGGTCGTTCGACGATCCACTTTCACTCGACGCAAAGTTCAAAACTCTCTGTGACTCAAAAAAAAACACGTGTGGTGTGCTTCACTACCAACACACAACCTCTCATGCCACCAATATCTCATGCCATGTATGTTTTTTTTTCTCGATGCGAGACGGGAAACCTTCATAGGCACCGTTAGGAGGGCGAGACCTCCTAGCCGGTAGTGTGGGATTTCCGGTCTCTGAAGAGTCTGTACCTACCCACTAAAACCCCCCTACCAGTGCCTTGAGCTCCCTTCGGATCACCTGCTCGATATTACCTTCGAAGGGGAGGCTGGACAAGTTTGTCCCACTCGTACCCCTTTTAAAAAACATGGCTCTTTATTCAGGGGAAAAAATAAAGGAATATGCTTCCCTTCCTAAACAGCCCTCGGGCTCCACCTGGGTACGTGTTCCCTCGCGCGGGCTATACTGCAGGTGGGCCGACCAGTTTAGCTTACACATTAATCAACAAACACTTATTAATCAGCTACCCTTTCGCGTCTTCATTCCCGTTGTACGCCCTTCTGCCAGGCGTTATCTCTGCGCCGTGTTGCGTCGTTGTCTACGCGCTGCCGCGGCGGTTTCTAGCCTCTCAGCTTCCTGCTGATGCCTGCGCAAGTCTTCTTGCTGCTGATGCAGAGCCCAATCTCGCTGGAGCTGTTGCATGCATTCTTTTGCTGCCATTAGGATGTCCCTCCAGTACGTCGGACTCGCTAACATCCGCGTAACGAGGTCATCTGGAGTAGCGCCCCTCAGCTGCCGCCCCCTGATGTCCTGGAAGCGGGGGCATTCAAAGAACACGTGGTGTGCTGTCTCTGGTACCCCCGGGCAGCTGGTACAGACCGGCGAATCCGCGAACTTTCGCTTATGCAGGAAACTCCTGTAAAACCCGTGGTTCGTAAATACCTGGGTGAGGTAGAAGTCTACCCTTCCGTGGCGACGTTCGCACCATTGACGAACATTGGGTATAAGCCGGTGAGTCCATCGAGTACAGCTGGTCGAGTGTAGGCCGATGCCAATCTTCTCCCATTTCGCTTGCCACTCCACGTAGCTAGCAAACCGCTCCCGTGCGCGGATCGTCGTTGCCGAGATCACGCGTCCTGCCAGCCGGGCCTCCTGTCGGGAATGGTAGTGGCGGGCTTCCTCTCTCAGCAGATATTGCATCGGGAGCATAGCAGCGAGCAGCACTCGCGCCCAGTATCCGGTGGTGACGAACGCACTGACTACCTTTTGGGCGATAGCCCCCTGTACGCGTTGGACTGCGCGGCAATTCTCCTGGATGGCCATAGCTTCCTCAGCCCATATCGGTGCGGCATATCTCATGGTGGACTCAGCAACTCTGGCCAGAATCCGGCGGGCGCAGCTTCCAGGGCCTCCGTGATTTGGCATCAGCACTCGTAGTGCCCGTACTTGTCGCTCTGCTTTCTGTGCGACTGCCTTAACATGGTCTTTCCACCCTAGTTTTTGGTTGAAGTTAACCCCTAGGTATTGTAGTGTTTTCCCAATTTCCAGAGTCGACTGCTGTAACCGGAACTGCTGAAGCTGGTTGGTCCGTTTTGACGAAAATATGATCGCCTCCGTCTTCTGGACCGCCAGCTCCAGCTCGTGCTCGGTCAGCCACTGCTGCACATTGGCAGCAACGGACACCGCTCCGTCGATTGCCGTTTGCTGAGTGTCGCCTAGTGCTGTAATAAGGAGATCATCAGCATATGCGGTGATGGAGGTGCGTGGGGAACATGGAATCGCCAGCAGGCCGTCATACATGACGTTCCACAGGGTCGGTCCAAGGATCGAGCCCTGTGGGACACCCGCCGTAACTTCCCACTTCGCTACACCATCATCTGTATCGTACCATAGCTCCCTGTTTGATAAGTAGCTTCGTAGAAGCTTAATCAGGGCAGCTGGTACCCCTTTGCTGCGAAGCCCCTCTCCTATTGCCGTCCAGCTCGCAGTGTTGAAGGCATTGCGAATGTCTAGTGCTATCGCGGCACAGTAGCGAAGGACGCCTGGACGTTCGAGTCGATGTTGTAGTGCCTCCCGTGCTCGCTCCATCAGGGTTTCCATGGAATTTAGCGTAGATCGTCCTCTCCTGAACCCGAACTGCTGAGGTGCTAGTCTAGATCCAGCAGCGCCAAGTTCGAGTACCTCGTTCAGCCGCTCTAAGATAACCCTCTCCAGTACTTTGCCGACGCTGCTTAACATACACAGCGGCCTGTATGATGTGGCGACCCTTGGCTGTTTCCCCGGCTTGGGAAGAAGAACCAGCTTCTGTCGTTTCCACTCCGGTGGGTATTCACCACTCTCCAGATGACTTTGAAGGATCATTCGAAAAGTGTCAGTGTATTCCAAAATGGCCGTTGTCACTGCTGCATTAGGAATCCCGTCTGGTCCCGGCGCCTTTCTCGGGTTGAGTGAGCGCGCGATGCCCTGTAGCTCACTATTAGAGATTGGACGCAGTCCAGCCCCTTCATCCGGCCCCATCAACGACCAAGTTGCCGTCTGTCGTCGTGGAAACAGCTCCTGCACGATGGTTTTTAGAGCGGTTGGGTCAGTTTCCTGCGGTGTACGCCCACCTCGAATCCAGCCCCTAACTATTCTATATGACTCGCCGAACGGGTTATTTTCTACTGAATCAGCAAGTTCCCGGAGACAGCGGCGTTTGCTCCGTTGTATCGCCCTTTTCAGTTGTTTCTTGACGTCGCGAAATAACTGCGCCCGCTGCTCTCGAACGATCGGGGCAGCCGGTTGATGAAGTCGCCTTGCCGCGTAGCAGCATGCTGCCCGAAGTTCGGCGATTTCGTCTGTCCACCAGTACACCGGTCGCCTTAGATGCGTGGTTGGGTTATGCGTCCTGCTCTGCATGATTTCATTGTAGGCTGCTGTCAATCGGTTTGTGACTTCCTCTACTGTTGATGCCTCACCCAGACCACACGCCGCCAAAGCTATCTTGTAGGCCTCGGGGTCAAACTGCTTGACACACCAGCGCTTGAACGATGCTCCAGTCGGGGGCCGCCGTTGTCTCGCGGTCGGCTGGTTGCCGACCGTGAACCGTATCCGCGCGTGATCGGATAGCGTTAAGCAGTCCACTACTTGCCAGTTGTTCACAAGACACCTTGATGCGAAGGTGACGTCGACAATCGATGAGGGGGTCAGATGATTACCGACGAATGTCGGGCTGTTGCCTTCATATGCACAGGCGAGCCCAATTCCTTCCATCGCTTCAAGCAGCAAAGTGCCCCTCCTGTTGTTACGCAGGCATCCCCAGGCAGTATGCCACGCATTGAAGTCACCCCCAACCACTATCTTGGGGCACCCTCTCAACGTGATCTCCAATCTCCGTAGCATACTCCTGAATTGCTCATTGGTCCATCTGGGCGGCCTACATCCGCCACCACTACTCCGTCTGCCTGACATCTCACTCGTTGAATTGGCTGCTTGCCACATGCATAAATGGCAGAGCCTAAACCGATTGAGGACTTCCACGTACCGGTATTCGGAATCTTCCACGGGTCGGAGATAAGGACCACCTGAGCTCCCCCTACCCTAGCGGCCTGGTCCAACAGTTCCTGGGCCGCCTCACAGTGCATTAAGTTTTGCTGTATCACTGCGCAGAGGAGGGGACGCTTACTCCTTTGCAGGCCCGGGAGCCCGTACGGTGTTCCTCTCCGCAGGTGAAACATCGCGGGTTATTGCTACAAGTGCTGGAAATGTGACCATCACCTGTGCAGTGCCAGCATTTTCCGCAGCGGCTCTCTACTATCTCTGCCGTGCACTCTTTCTCCTGGTGCCCCGGCAGGTGACATTTATAGCACCGTGGCAATGTGGCCGTCTTCAATGCGCGGAAGGTGTTCATAGTGTACACCATTGGTACACGCATGTCCACCAGCTTCTGAGCCCACCTAGTCGGTAGCCGTACCACGGCCATCTTCAACTCGCTTGGCAGCGTCCGCATGCTGACCATCATCGGTATTTCCTCATTGATGGGTTTGAGGGCCTCCACTATGCAAGTTTTGACGTCTTCTGGACCGAGCGCAGGTTCCAGGTGTTTAATCAGCACCGCCGAACAGTCCTGTAGAACCTTAACTTCCGAAGCTTTCTCCCCAAGGGAGTTCGCAATCTTCCGCTTAAGGTCCGCACTCTTAACGGTAGGTGGAACCATAATCAAAATTGCGCCGCGCGCCGTCTTTCGCTCAAGCTGCATGTCTTCCTTACTCGGGAGGTCCGCTCTGAGTTTTTTGTAGGACTCTGTGAAGGTGACGTTGTTCGCCAAGGTCACCTTGATGACGTCCTTCCTTGGGCTCTTCCATATAGAGGACCCCTGCTGGTGTTCACGTTGCGGCTGCTGCGGCTGCTGCGACTGCTGATGTTGTTGGTGCTGCTGCTGTTGCCGCTGTTGGCGCTTGGCGTTAAAGCGAGCCTTACGTTCGGCCGCCGTTGGTACCAACTTCCAACCGACTTCCTCCTGGTTGGTCCGCAGATTCCATTCAGCCGATCCAGTGGCGCTACGAACTTCCACCATTTGTGCAATGGTGCGCTGTTTGTTGTTCACATGTTGTTGTGACTCAAACCCCACCGCTGGCTGTTGTCCTGCAGATACTTCAGCCCGGCGCCCCAGTTGCACGCTCCACGGTTGCTGCTGAGAGGCTGCGACCCCTGAGGACTCAGGCCCCTGCCGGTGCTCGCCGGTCTGCTGCGTGCGCCTCTGCTGATGCTGCTGCCCCCGTTCCAGAGGGACTCTTCCTTGCGGCTCTCCTTGCGGCTCTCGTCGCTGCGGCTGCGACTGAGGTCGCGTTTGCACTTGCCGCTGTTGCTCTGTCTGGGACCGCCGTGGCTGCTCCTGCTCTTGTTGCTGTTGCAGCTGCTGTTTGCGCCGCCTCTGCCGCTGACTCAGTTTCGACGGTCGGCGTAGTTGTTGCTGCTGTTGTTGACTTTGCTGCGGCCGCTGGTGCAGGGGTTGAGCGCTCGTCACGGCCGCCATCGCCGCCTTGAGATCCCTGATCGCTTCCGTCAGGGCCTCTATCTCCCGCGCGTTCGCCTCGAATGCTGCACAGTTCGCTGGGGGTTGAGCCGGCTCAGCTGCAGTTTGCGGCTCGCAGTCGCCAAGCCTGTTACTGCCAGCGGCCGTTTCCGGCGCATTCCCTGACTCGGATTCGGCGTCCGCGAACGCCTCAACTTTTTCGTCTGCTTCTCTGACGCCATCGCGTTCCAGGTCCGGCACCGACGTTCCCCGCTCTTGGTTTTTTGGGTTCACCGAGTTTGTCGCTGATCGTAGCACGCTGATCGGCAGTGGCCCGCTCCCGCTACCGGCTTCGGGGTTACTCGCCTTCGGAGGAGCCATCGTAACAGCTCTCCGAGGCGTTCACGCGTCTCGCGCAGTTTGTGACACACTGCCCCTTCATTTTAGTTCGTGGCAACGGTAGAAAAAGAGAACTTTCGGTGCATTTCCACGCTACAGGGACCTGACTTAGATAAGTTGAGCCTAGATTTAGGCGCCGCTGATCCGTGGCAGGCGGCTGCTGCGCCGACGCTGTCCTTTCACGCAATTCTCTCTCACACCCACGTACACCGTTTCGGGCGCCACGCCGAGCTGAATCCCTACTGAAGGAGTTCACTCACACGCGCGCGCGCTGTTTTGGACGCCACTGAGCCGGTTTGGCCAGACGCCGCTCGGATACGGTAAATAGTCACGATATTTCCTTATTCACACGTATTCACGTAGCTGAGCCTAGATTTAGTTCGCTGCGCCGACGCTGTCCTTTCACACAATTTGCTCGCACCCACGCACACCGTTTCGGGCGCCACTACGCCGAATGCCTACTGGAGGAGTTCACTCAAACGCGCGCGCACCGTTTCGGACGCCACTGAGCCGGTTTGGCCGGACGCCACTCGGACACGGTAAATAGTCGATATTACCTTATCCACACACCAGCGGTCACTGCAAACACCCATCGCCGTAGCGTAAGCGTAGGCAAGCACGTAGAAAGCACTACCGCAGAGCTGCAGCGCCGTTTAACGCGCAATATTATTGATCAAAACGGACTCGACGTTACTAGCGTTCTTTCCACTCGTTCACCTATACTCCGACCCCACTCGTACCCCCATGGGTACGCTCGCTAAAATATCGCGCTCACGACTTAGCAAGGCTACTCATTCGAGGTTTGCTGTCGTGGTTTCCTCCTTTGCTTCTCCTGAAGCTCTAAGCAAGCGCGTGTCATCGTTGTTTTCGCAAATCCAATGACTACATCGAAAGCAGCACGGATCTCACACATTAGAGCCACAACGCTGTCTGCGGCAACCTCTGCACCTAGCACGAGGTTCATGCGTTGCCTTGCTTCCTCGAACCTAGGACAAGTCACTAGGACATGCTCGGGCGACTCCACTGTGTCCTTGCAAGTGTGGCAGTGTGGTGACGAGGATCGTCCAATCCGGTTGAGATAGTCCCTGAAGTACCCATGCTCGGATGCTGAGTTAGGTGAAAGCTAACTTCACCGTGTCTCCTAGCCATCCGTCGCTCTATATTGGGGATCAGACGGTGTGTCCATCTGCCATTTGTTTCCCTGTACCAATCCCGCTGCCAGTTTGCTAAGGACCTGCGCCTTGCCTCCGTGCGAATACCCGGCCGGCCGCGCCTGGCATAGCGTTCGCTGTCTTCCCTTATTAGGGTTGTGATAGGCATAGTAGATGCTATCACGCCGACTGCTGCTGTGGAGATTGTGCGGAAAGCGCACGTAACGCTGATGGCAGCTAGCCGGTGCACCCTGTCAAGGACCTCGCAGTTTTTACCCAGTCTCAATGCATTTACCCATGCCGGGCACGCGTACCGCATTTTCGACGTAGCCACAGTAGCAAGTATTCGCTTCTTTGAGCTACTGAGCGGCCCACTCCTACGCATCATTCCCCAAGAGCACCAAGTGCATTCGTCGCCTTGCTGGCTGCATGCTCAACGTGGTTACTGAAGGTGAGCCTATCGTCCAACATCATCTTATGGCTCTCTTGGGCCGAACCTCTAGGTCACCGATCTTAACCGATGCCTCTTGGACGGGATTACCGATAAGTATCATCTCGGTTTTGTGACGTGCCACGACCAGGCCACGGCCCCTCATCCACGATTCCACCACCTCTACCGACCGCTCCGTGTTAACTTCTACTTCCCTCAAGGACTGCCCGCAGACCGTTAGGACCATATCGTCGGCAAAGCCGACAATCAAAGTCCCGACAGGCAGCCTGTGCCGCAGGACCCTGTCGAACATCAAGTTCCAGAGTGTAGGCCCCAGAACGGAGCCCTGTGGTACACCTGCCGTAAGAGGCACTTCCTGTTGATCTGAGCCAGTATCGTAAATTAGAACACGGTCCTCGAAGTAACTTTGGAGCATGTGGCACAAGTACTTTGGTATCCGCATGTTGTGCAGCGACCTTGCGATCGCCAGCCAGCTAGCGTTATTGAATGTGTTCTTAACGTCTATTGTGACAATCGCACAGTACTTGTCCCTTCCTCGATCCCTAGCAGTCTCTACCACCATACGGATAGCATCAGTCGTAGACCTCCCTGTACGGAAGCCGTACATCCTATCCGATAGCCCTCGAGCTCCCTCCGTATGAGGCGTCAGTCTGTTGAGAATGAGCCGCTCAAGAAGTTTGCCCATGGAGTCCAGTAGACAGATCGGCTGGTAAGATGTAGCATCTCCTGGGTTTTTTCCGGGCTTTGGTAGCAACAGTAGCTTCTGTCTCTTCCAGCAAACTGGAAAGACGCTGTTGACCTCACACGTAACTAGTTGTAAAGTAACTTTGGTAGGTTGGTTACAATATCAACCTATCAACCTTTATTGTAGTAAGTAACACAGCACGTGTGGTAACGCTCCCCCCGGCTGATAGAGTAGTCGGTAACGCTCTTCGCTGTCAGCGCAGCTGGCCAGGGTTCGAATCCCGGGACCGGTTGCGACTCAACCGGCCATGGTTTCGATTCCCGATACCGGCGCTGACAGAGGAGGGGGGTTGGCGCGGGACCAACAACCCCGCCCGTAAAAACGAAATGTTACGGATAGCACCCCAGGGATAATTGACATTAACATTATTGTCTCTGGTCTGGTGCAGGCCAAGACCGCACAGCGGTTGTAGTGCTGAAGAAGAAGAACACAGCACGTAAGCACGTCTGGTAATCACGCTTGCTTCTGATCGACTGACAGCTCGGCTGTCTTCTCACTTTTGACAGCTCCGTTGTCAATGGTCCACGACAGACGCGATCATCCAAAAATTTCTGCAACGCCCTTTCGAACAAGTCAGGGCTTGTTTGCAGCGCGGATTTCAGAGCAATGTTCGAAATGTCATTCGGTCCCGGGGCTCTGTTTGGTGCTATTCGCTTAGCAGCTGCCTGTAGTTTCTCGAGCGTGACCCTGGGGCAACCCTCCTGTTCTGGTACCTCGTACAGAGTAGCTGGCCATTCGCATCGTGGACGGTTGGGAAAAAGTTCCGTCACAATAGCTCGTAGCTGCTCTGGACAGGTTTCCCGTGGGACACTAGGACCCCATAATCGTTTCATTGCTTCCCTGTTGGCGCCTCCCCACAGATTCGACTCTGCTTCTTGGGTTAGGTTCTGGTACCAGACCTCTTAAGCCACCGCGGTCTCCCTTTTCATAGCTCTCTTGGCAGCCCTGTAAACCACCTTACAGGCTTCCTTTCCTTTCGTTTTGGCCCGCTGCAACGTCCTGCTGGTGTGCAGACACTCTGGTGTCAGCAAGCGTCTTGGACCACCAGGGTTGTTGCCGCCGATTGGTTGTAGTGTGATGTATAGGTTCTTTCTTGTTATGGTTTTTACCTCGCCCGGCTTCTGTCGCCGGCCATGAACGAATAACACACGGGTTTAATGTTTGGTGTCTATTCTGTGACTGTTCTTTATTAATTTTTTGGTGTATTTATACCTTAATGAGGTCCTGGCGTACTCCACGAGGAGCACGCACTCGATACCTCATCTCTATATATAAAAATGGATTTTGGTATGTCGCGGTGGTGTCCGCAGCGAGCAGCGCACGAAGCTTGCTCGCTGCGCCTAACGCGACCCGAGGTCGACCCGAGGCGCGTTCGAGCTAGAGGGCGAGGCCTTCCAGTCGGTGAAAGAGAGATCACAATCGTCGATCGTGCCTATCGTGAAAGCAGTGTTGGAG
>NW_026684389.1:0-9613 GCF_943735745.2 Anopheles bellator | reverse complement strand
CTGTTCGTCGGAGGGCAAAAGAGTCGATTTATTAAGTACTGGTTAATACGGAAACCAAATATTAAAAACGGTAAGTGAACGCGAGATCATCGCTCGCTTTTAACCTGAAAGACTATATATAGGTTGGGACATATTTCATATAAATTTCATATAAATCAAAGCAGCGTCAAAGTAGCGTCAGCCTCGATAAAAACCAAAGCAATATTCAAAAACTAGGTCGTTGGCCATTTCCCGCCCATTAGAGCCCGAAGGCGAAGAAATTGATCAAGACAAAGACTGTAATCGATGAAAGCGAACGCTGACAGCACTGCCCTTGGGGTGACATTCGAGGCAGCGACGTTAAAGAGCGTTGAAAATTTTACCAAACAGTCGGCAACGATCGCACTGATTGTATCACCCTTAATTCCGTGGTTCCGGCTTACGAAGGAAAAGATTTTGCATTACTCGCCTGTGAAACGTTTTTTCAGTGTTCTGTCAATCGCAACAATGGCTCTCAACAAGCTTAGCATCGAAAACGTGGACCTCAAGGGCAAACGTGTGTTTATGCGGTAAGTTGGCCGGCTTTGGGCTGTGGAGCAAGGAAAAGGACATTCGGTCGATGGCCTGAAGACTTTTCGATCTACCTGTGGGAATTATTAACCGTATTTCGTTCAATCGAACGATTGTCTTCATATTGTCTCCCGCCGTCCGCCAGTGTCGATTTCAATGTCCCCATCAAGGACGGTAAAATCACCAGCAACCAGCGTATTGTGGCCGCACTCGATAGCATCAAGTTTGCCCTCGAGAAAGGAGCTAAATCGGTTGTGCTTGCATCGCACCTTGGCCGACCGGACGGTAACAAGAATATCAAGTACACGCTGGCCCCGGTTGCCGACGAGCTGAAGAAGCTGCTCGGCCGTGACGTAACGTTCTTGAATGATTGCGTCGGGGCGGAGGTTGAGGCCGCCTGCAAAGATCCGGCAGCCGGTTCTGTGATTCTGCTGGAAAACGTACGCTTCTACGTCGAGGAGGAAGGCAAAGGTGTCGATGCCAGCGGCAATAAGGTTGGTATGGTAGTAGTTTGGGATTGGGATTGTACACGTAGTTTGTCTTTCGGTCGGGTCTTCTTAAAATAGATGCTTTGTTTATGATTAAAGGCGACATAATCGGTAGACGATTGCACACAATCAACATTCCGTATTGCGTAATGCGAGCGCTAATCTACGTTAACTTTCCCTCTTTCGCCCTTCCATACCAGATTAAAGCCGACAAAGATAAGGTGAAAACATTCCGTGAAAGTCTGGCCAAACTCGGTGACGTGTACGTGGACGATGCATTCGGAACGGCACACCGGGCACACAGCTCGATGATGGGCGAGGGCTATGGCCAGCGGGCGGCCGGTTTGCTGCTGAACAAGGAACTGCGGTACTTCTCACAGGCGCTGGACAACCCGCCGAATCCTTTCCTCGCTATTTTGGGCGGCGCGAAGGTGGCTGATAAGATTCAGCTGATCGAGAACCTGCTCGACAAAGTGAACGAGATGATTATCGGCGGTGGCATGGCGTTCACCTTCCTGAAGGTGCTGAACAACATGGAAATCGGTGGCTCACTGTTCGATGCCGAGGGTGCAAAAATCGTGCAGAATCTGGTCGACAAAGCGAAGAAAAACAACGTTCAGCTTCATCTGCCGGTCGATTTCGTGACGGGGGACAAGTTTGCAGAGGATGCCGCTACGGGCGAGGCCACGGTGGCCGGCGGCATTCCGGCTGGTCATCTGGGACTCGACATTGGACCAAAAACGCGCGAAGCGTTCGCAGCCCCCATCGCTCGGGCAAAGCTCATCGTCTGGAACGGACCGCCCGGTGTATTCGAGTTTCCGAACTTTGCCAAGGGCACCAAGGCACTGATGGATTCCGTTGTTGCCGCAACGAAAGGTGGCACTGTGTCGATTATTGGAGGTGGTGATACGGCTTCGTGCTGCGCCAAGTGGGGCACGGAATCGCAGGTCTCCCACGTATCCACCGGTGGCGGTGCTTCGCTCGAACTGCTCGAAGGCAAGCTGCTGCCGGGTGTTGATGCGCTTAGCAGTGCGTAAGTTGAGCCTACGGAAGGCGCTCTCGTAACTTTTTAACACACCGCGTGTGGAATATGTATAATGTTAGCTTGTGTGCGTTGCATAGTCATACAATGATAAGTCACGATCATCATTCAACAGTCTGTTCACTGTGACGTTGTGCGTTAAGTCTTTGTTTTTAACCAATAAAGTATCTCAACACAACCTATTCCGTGGCTACTACAGCTGAACGAAAGAACCAAGAGTCAAGAGTCAGATTCGTGAATCTCAATTGAAAGCTCACTGCATAGCTAACGGGGGTTACCGGGTTTGGCAGTCCGGGATTATTGAGAACTAGCAAAATCAGAATTTTTTCAATACATTTTGAGCGCACAAAAGGGAGTAATGAGAGTAAAGCAATCGGACAGCGTTATAATATGTTTTTTGTATTACTTTATTTTACTATATTGTGTGAAGGCCAGTAAAAAGAATACTATGCTCGGCACCACTCGCTGTCTGTGTAATAGAACCTATGCCCTACTGTACAACTGAACTGTATGCCAAAGCATTTATTAGCCCATTCGGCGTTACGCGTAACACACCATTTTGAGGCAAGAAGCCGAAGTCGTTGTGACCATTGTTCTACAGCACAATCCAATATGGTGCTCGAAAGGGAAAGCAGTTTCCGAGAACATACGAGGTGCGTTCAAAAAGTTCTGACAATTTTGTATTTACTCGGGCTACGTATGTTCGATTTTCAAATTTTTTTCGGCGTTAGGTTGCTACTTATGTCACTCACTTATGGTGAAATTTTCGGTGGTGAACTTATGGTGAAAGTTTTTTACAGCTGTTTTACTGTGCGCGTGTCTTGGCCAATCGGCGATTTTTGTCTATTCCGAAAAATTGATGGCAAAGAATTTGTATCAAATTTTGTGCAAAAAACGAAATTAAAAGCTCGGACGAAATTTAAATATTGATGTAGCTTATGGTGATGCTATTAAGACCAAAAGCAGCGCTTATCAATGGTTCAAACTTTTTTTAGATGGCCTAGAAGATGTGAACGTTGAAAAGCCATGTTTGGTCGAATGTAAACAGTTTAGCTTACAGTTTTCTTCGATTGCAGGGTCGTGGTGCATCATGAGTTGTTGCCAAAGGATAGAACAGTCAATAACGAATATTTCCTGATAGTTATGCACAATTTGCCCGAAGCAATCCGTCACAAACGCCCGGATTTGTGCGAAACCCAAAATTGGCTGTCGCACTCCTGCTAACACATCGTGGTTTCTGCTCGAATTTTTGACCAAAAAAAAATTATGATGCCAAAGCTACCGTATTCTCTAGATCTGGCCCCCTGTCACTTTTTCTTATTCCGGAAACTGAAGGAGGGCATGAAAGGACGACACTACGATACGATTTAGGTGATAAAGACGGCATCGCCGAAGAGAAAAATATTGTCCAAGCAAAACAGTAGTCAAAAATTGACCGATTACTCATAATAGCCGAACTTTTCACCATCAATCACTGACATGTGTAACAACCTAACGCCACAAAAAATTTGAAAATCGGATACGCGTAGCCCGCGTAAATACAAAATTGTCAGAACTTTTTGAACGCCCGTCGTACACTAGAGAGCATAACTAACAAATCAGCACACGGTGTACGAATGTTGGAACCGTAATATTTAGAGTTACACCTATTTGGCTTTGGAACGAATTGGACAGTTAGTCGGTTCCTTCCACCTGCTCGTAGCGAGTTTTCATCATTTTCTTGATGTAAGTCTTGTAGTCATCCGTGGTACGACTGTACTGTGCTGCGGTGTTCGCTTTGATACCGAGACCGACGTTGGCCACGCGAGCCTCCGCCTGTGGGACAAAGATTGAAAAACGAAATACATTTTTACCATGTATGCTTGTCATTAGAGAGAACACTTACATACCTCTATGATATTCACACGCCCTTGATTGCTTTTACCCAAACCTTGGCCCTCGGACCAACCCATCTTTTGTAGCAGCTTATTGCCAACATTGTTTTGGCTGATTGGGAGCGACGAGGATGTGGTCTGCTGAAATGACGACTGGCTCTGCTTCTCGATCTCTCGCTGGAAGCGCTCTTTGCTGCGATTAACCGGTGGGGCATCATCTTCACCGTACTTGGCTCGTCGCTCCTTGGCACGATCGCGATACTGCTGCAAACTGGTGCTTGTTCCACCGGAACCTCCGTCACTGCTGCCACCACCACCTCCGCCGCCACCTATACCACCGCCACCAGCTAGGTTTAGTTTCTTGAGATTTTCTTTGTGTAGGGCGGACATTTTTAAATGCTTCATCAAAATTTCTTGTGATTGGAATGCACGCTTGCACAGCAAGCACGTGAGCTTATCGAAATCTACCAAGTCCTGCTCACTGGACCCACCACCATCGCCGTCTCCAAGCTCCTGATCCGAATCGGAACCTCCGCCATAAGTAGCCGAACCGGCCATGGCTCTACTAGCCGTCACTGTAGATTTGCTACTATAACCAGTGCCGGAACCGGCAACCGATCCGCTGGCAGCACCTGCACCGGTTGTACCAGAAACGCGGTCCTTTTTCTCAAGTAGCGAAAACCCGACGTCGGCATAGCCTCCGCTACCGAGCGGCTCTTGCAGTGGTTTCGATGGACCGAGTGAGGAATAAAGAGTGGCCTCTTCGATACGCGCCGGCGGCTGTATGACACTGTAGTCCTTCTTTTGATTAAGCTGCTTCGCCCATTTTTCCATGTCCTTGACGATTTTCTTGGCAACTTTCACCTTATCCTGCGGTGGTTGGTCTTTCATTTTCACCTTTTCCGTATTCTTATCAGAGCCTTCGGTAGTAGGAGCCACTGCCCCAGCAGATGGGCCAATTACTGTCCGTGGTGGTAACGATGGCCCTATGGTGACGTTTGTAGTGTCGGCAGCGGCGCTCGCACTCGACGATGGGGCGGATACGTATGTGTGGTTGGTCGGGTCCCAGTACAGGTAGGAACTAGTGTCACGGTTGTAATAGTACTGTGAGTTGGCATCGTAGTAAAGACCAGTAGTAGGATCGTAGTAGAAACCTGATGTTTCGTCATATTGATAGACCGAGGTGTCGGGATCCGCTGGCAAAAACAATAGAACCGATTAAAACAAAAGAAATTCAATTCAATGAAAGAGTGTACTTACGGTACTTTCGGCCATCCACTCCATTCGGGACCGGTAACTGAAGGATCGTTTGATTTGTGCCGCTAACCAAACCCACACCGAAACCATCCGCCTTTGGCCCTTTACCAGCACCCCCCGCTTGCTTGCGAGCTATGGCCGACTGTGCCACGGCAGCACCATTGTTGGCCGTCTCACTCCCACCTGAGGAAGACACGGGCCCCGTTGGAAGGCCTTGGCTTGGTGTCAACGTCTGTGACAGCTTTGACGTGTAGTACTCTTTGTAGTACTGCAGATAATACTCATGTTCGGCAGCATTCGACGCATACATCGATGCACTGTACTCTGCTAGGCGAGGAACGTCGGCGAGGGTATAGTTGCCAGGTAAATCTGCATCCGCCGAAGTAGTCGTCTGCGACGAAGCGGATCCGGCCACAGTTGCGTTGAATGATGGAGCACCAGAATGCTGTTGGTAGTTACTTCGACCACCACTACCGCCAGTGGAATTTCCACTTCCGGTATTCTTATTCATTTCGTGCACGTTATGTCTGTTGCCGTAGCCACTGCGATCATAACCAGCACCGCCGTCAGCACGATGGCTACCATGATAGTAACTGCCGCCGGACTGATGGTGCTGGTGCTCTCCATGCCCTGTTGCTCCGGCACTATTGTTTCCACTACGGTGATTGGCGTCGCGGTGGTGTGGATGACCGGGCTGATTCGATTTGATCAGATTACGATTCTCCGTGTCCATGCAGTATGAGATAATGACGTCCCGGCTATCGATCGACAGCTGTGGATCCAACTCTTTCAGCGCGTTATGCGTGTTCATCGAGTCCACCAGATTTTCAAAGTGCAGATAGCACATACCGCGCGAAATTGACGTTAGCGGATCGCGGCAGACGACCACCTTCGAGATCTTGGCGACCAGCTCGGCGGGCAAACACTTCTGCATCACGCCCAGCACGCTCTCCTCGTTCGTCAGCACGTCCAGATTGCGAAGCATAATCTTTTTCGTTAGAATGTTGCTCATCTCGTCGCTTCCATCGCCCCCGATTTCACTACCTTTGCGGGAAACGTGACACTTGAAACAGTTTTCCCTTCGTTTAAAATTGAACGCGTAGCACTGTAAAGAGACGAAGGGAGTAAATGCTTCTAATGTTTCCATGGTCTATACACACAAGATCCTTTACCTTTGCACAATACCAGTCCGTATGCATTTTCGAGGGCATCGAAAAGGTGTACTGCATGACGGCATGATATCCGTTGAACACCAACACACCCTACAGGCGTGACGTCGGGAAAAGAATAGAAAAGAGAAAAGAAAATTCATCCAGGAATTAGTGAATTACGGATTTGTTCAATTAACTAGGGAAAAAGAAACCCAGTTATCACTCTCTCTGCAGTGTACACAGTTGATGGAGGGAACAACTGCGGCCGTTGTTGCTGTGCTACTGTTGATGCGTTGCTGCTGTTCTGCTGACGTGTTGGTAGCGATGACCCCTATTATCGTGGACATACTTGAACCAATTCAATGAACCAAATTTGAAAAGCCAAATGTATGATCGAGCAACAGTTCTATCGTGAAGCAAAGTAACGAAAACGGCAACTTTCTATGAAGACGGTTGACGTTTCTGGACAAACTTGTACGACTTTTGAAAGGGAATTGTGTTTTAAATACTACGATGTCCTCGAAGACTTTTCATCCATTTCTGTATTTTCTACAAAATAAGGATTTTTTTCGTCTGCATCGTGTAAGTGATGCTCCTTCGCCGTGGGTCACGAGTTTTCATATCGAAGGACCCGTATTAAGACGACACACGAAACCATCGATCTGTCGCAACCTGCGACAGCCATAACTTTCTTTTATCTTCCGTCTTGACATTTTGGTACCTGTTTGTAACATATCCACCGAGTTGCTTCCTCTTCTGTGCGAAACTCGACAAATGCGAACCCTCTCGATTCACCTAGAAATAAAAGACGGTCGGGAATAGAGAAAGAGCAAAGACAAACACGATATCAATCATAAAAGCCAGCACTGCGCAGCGATGGATGAGTTACTCGAAGTCAGTGGTGTCGATCAATCGCTTTTGTTTGAGTTTTGTTGGCAAATTGGATTAATTGCGAATTACTAAGAACTTGATCCGCCGCACTTGCAATCTGAGTATTAAAAACCATCATTTCCACCCTCCAGTGTAGGAACAGCCACTTAAGTTATTGTCTTGCACCATTTTATGCACTTGCCATTTTCTTTTCGGTATGCTCGATGGTTTTGACATTGTTGTGGTCGAGACTGCGATCGTTTAAAGTCACTGTTGCTTGTTCTTCGTGCTTCATGCACTTCTCGCTAATACATTACCCGTCGAAATCGTTTACATCAAAATTTTCGACTTGTGAAACACTTTTCAATCAAATTATTACCTGTCTTTTTCCTGCGAATCAGCCTCACATGGAGTGCCTGCAAACCGCACTGAATGAGATCGCTTATGATCTGTAGCATAAGAAAGGTACGAAAGTCTTAAATAGTTGAATAATCATACATATTGAAATCGTTTTGATGAAAAAAAGGATCTTACGTCTGCTTCGGTCACTTGCGGGGCTAACCCGCGAATAATGATATTATTGTTGGGCGTGGTTTCATACATGTACTCATTATCGCTGTCGAAATTGTCTCCATCATCCAAAGAGCTGGGAGAATATCCTCCGCGACGACTCCCCTTCTCGCGATCTCTGTAATGCAACGTTTGTCGCAATCGACACTCATTATCAAATTAACGGTGATATTCAACGGTTTTCTCACCTTCGATCGCGATACCGTTCGCGTGATCGTCTTTCTCGATCCCGTTCTCGGCTGCGAGGTCTGTAGCGTTCTCTGAAAAGGGGAGCCGAAAGTGACGAATGAAACAAAAAAAACCTTTCACAGATTGCACAAACCTTTCCCAGCCTCCATCATCATACTCTGGATCGTTTTCATCTCTGTAAAGATCTCTTTCATTGCTCCGCTGGCGCGAGCTGTAACGTTCCCTGCTGTACGATCGAGAGCGACTGCGGCTGTAGCGACTATTGTTGCGGAAGCGTTCCCTAAAAACAAAAAGAATCACATCAGTTTTGCAGCGCGATGTCCCTAGGGTGCGCATTCCGGGCGGAGCATGGCCGTTCGGAGGTTCGGTACGGTCGGCGCCTCCTGTCCCCTTAACACTGGCACCGACAGCTGTGCATAGATGGCCGGTTCTTCGTGCTTGGGGAAGGATCGGGTAGCTGTGTTTTTTCTCGGTTGCTTTTTATTTGCAAGCGCTTACTTCGATCTTCCTCGATTCCCCCGGTCACGCTCATCACGTCGGCTGCGATTTCTATAGTAGCCAGAAGTATCACTGTCTGGGCTCGGTGAGACTATAAACAATTACATTTCAAAGGAAATTATTTTTCGGTCGCATACACATACGATAATTTGTTTTTATCCACAGCCTAAAAGGGATCCGTGTGGAAAACGATGACTCAATCGTTTTAGGATAAAGAAAAATTTAAATCTAACAAAACGATAACGATAGTAAAACAAATGAGCAACATAACGAATCCTCTGCCGGTGTACAGCTCAGAAATCATGGCCATACTTCGTAGACGAGATCACACCAAAAAGGTGTACAACCAAATTACTACACTTTCAAAGATGGCAGACTTACAATCCATTTTCGCTGCACTGGTTTCTTGCTGTGGTTGTTGTCACGGACTTCTTTCGCTAATTGTGGCTTACTCTGACCCGCCTGTGATGAACCCTTGATTTTCAAATAGTTCTTCACGCCGCATCACTATTATGCGTTATTCTATTGGATCAATAAGTTACGCCGAGAGAATTGAAAACCAAAAATTAACTGCTGCAATTGTTTTTCCGCTCCAAGAGTCACCAACATTTTCACTCATTGACAGCAAAGCGAGGAACAAACGTTGACAGTTGACAGTTCTCTGAAAGCCCTAGCAGCAAAACACTACCGAACGCAGTCGACCATCAGCGTATTTCTTTTCTAACTTTTATTTTGTATATTTTGCCATTCGTAACAAATTTCATAATTGAGTTACAGTAAAGGCATTTCCTTAAAAAGTTATAAAAAACGGTCATGCAACATTGTTTTCGAAGCAAGCAAGTTTTGCCTGATATGATTTTACGGATAGCACGAACGAACGAGATTGGCCACATTTTGTATGAAACCTAAAAATGCGACATCCAAATTTAGGCTGTTGGCTGCGAGCGTTTTGATGAAGTCCGGAGATTCGTGCAGGATGTAGAGGCCTATGTAGTATCTGCCAGTGTGGGATCCAGATAAGATTTGGTCAGGATATAGGACTTCCGTCGGAGTGGGACAAGCGCACCAGGATGGATCTCAGATAGCGGGATCAACTCAGCGGGTCGGGCTTCCTGCGACGTTGGT
>NW_026684388.1:0-9632 GCF_943735745.2 Anopheles bellator | reverse complement strand
TACAACCCTTTTTTAAAAGATACTCTACACGGTCTCGTGCTTAACTCTTAAGGCGTTTAAAAACCTTTAAACAACGAAAAAAGCTTATTTAATGTACTTGAACGCGTGTATTGCACATAGAAAGATGAATTTAATCAAAACACATGCAAAGAAAACAAAAACGTTGAAAAAAGTCCATAGATTCTTCCTAAAAATATATATGTCCGCCTCTCCCATACAAATTCCCCACTGTGTATCGTCCTGACGGTCTGTGGCCCGAGCCTGACAGAGGTTGAAATGAATGCGGAGCGGTCAATTGAAATGGTGGAAGCGTGGATGAATGGACTAAACCTGTCTGTCGCTCGACACAAGACCGATGTGGTAGTGGTCAGCAATTTTCGGGCCGTCCTAGAGGCGTCGATCACGATCGATGACCTCGTGATTCGTTCCCGGAGAGCGATACGATACCTCGGTGCGATGATAGATGACAGGCTTAACTTCAAGACCCACGCTGAGCAGGCCTCCAGCAAGGCATTGAGGGCACTCGACGCCCTTTCCGGTATGATGCGCAGAATTGGGGGCCTCAGCAGCATAAAAAAACGGTTGCTTGCGAGTCTCGTCACCTCGGTACTGCGTTACGCGGGTCCTTCCTGGGTGGAGGCATTGTAATTGAAACGGAATCTGGGGACTCTCAATCGAGTCCACCGGTTGGCTGCGATACGGATCTCAGGCGCCTTCCGCACTGTATCCCTGGCGGCCGTGAGCGAGGTTGCTGGATTGATTGCCGTGGGGATCCTCATCGAGGAAGACAGCAAGTGTTACGAAAGCCGAGCCCCAGGCATACGCGCCGAGGCAAGACGACGGTCGATAGATCGCTGGCAACGGGAAGGGCAGAACGACGTTCACGGACGATGGACGTACCGCCTAATCCCAGACCTCGAATGCTCGCTGCACCGGAAGCATGGGGCTACCAACCCCTCCCTAACACAGTTCCTGACTGGGCACGGGTACTTTCGGTAGTATCTCAACCGGATAGGGAGAGCTCGGTCGCCGCAATGCCCGAGATGTGAGTGCGTGCTGGAGTCGCCGGAGCATGTCCTGTTCGAGTGCCCTCGGTTCGACGACGCCCGGGAGCAAATGCAGCATAGGGTCGGAGATGCACTTACTGTGGAGTCCATCGTCCAACGCATGTGTGGGAATGAGAAAGCGTTCGAGGGAGTGGTCGCGTGTGTTGCAGCCATCACAGCAAAACTGCTCGGTGAATGGCGACGAGAGCAACAGCAACCGGTGGCGCAGATGTTGGCGGCGTCAACCGCACCTGCCGACCGGGAGTGAGGGCAAACAGCACAGGAGTGCTCCTTTTTTTTGTTAGATGACAGACGAGGACAAGCCCTACCGCCCTATTACAGAACTCGTACGGTGTATTCGAGTGAACTTCTCGTTCTCGTTTGACGAACTCGATGGTCGGGATCACGGTTTTCAATTAGAGAAGCTCCGAGTGCTAAATGTGCTAAAATGTGCTAAAAAGCTTAAATGTGAAAGCTTCTCAAGCTCTTTGAGTACGAACTGCCATTCTGGTGCATTTTTGTAAACATTGCAAACACAGATACACACACACAGATAGCAGTTCAGATGTACGTGCGATTCTTGCTATTATAGCTCTGAAATTTTTGGACGATTTCCGCGTATTATGTTTTCGATAGCGACAGTGATAGCGAAGAAACTGAAAATATAACGATTCATCGCAAAATATTGCGGTGTAAATTCGACCCACTGATTTTTTCATCACCAGGGTAAGTGTGCCCAAAATCGAAAATGATCAATCGATTTTTCATTCATGTAATAATGTTGTTGCGGGTTCAAGAAAAATTTTCGCATCACAAGGGAAATGTTTTTGACCATACTTTCCGAAATAGAAACAAACTTACCCGAATCTCTTCGCCCTATTTGCAACTGCTGTAGCAATATGATTAAAAAAATACCCGTATCTTTCCGGCCTATTCGGGACTGCGGTAACCACAGGAATACAAAACACTTACCTACCCTTGCCCTTCTTTCTCCCGGGCTAATTAGTTTCTTTACGGGGTAATTAGCTACCACATGAATGAAAAAAAAAACCACCAGTATCCTTTCGGCCTACCTAGCTATCCCTGCGGAGCATAAACAATACAAACTAATTGATAAAATCAAAGACATCCTAACAGAGCTGCTCTTTCCGTAGCAAAAAGTTGACGGAAATCCGTTTGTCAAATTTGAGTACGAGTACGAGTTTCAAGACGCCAAAAGTACTCGATAACCGAGAAATAGTTCTTCCAGTTGAAACTCCCGCCACGGAAAGTTCATCCTTTCCGTACGGAAAGTCGATCGACTGCCGCGATAACAAAATGAACTCAGATGAACATACGAATGAATTCCGTTAACGAGTTTGAGAATCGTAATAGGGCCCCTAGTCCCCCCTTTCGAAGTAAAACCGGTAACGGTAGCCCCGGAAGGGTTAGGATGGAGAACAAAGGAGGGGTTTAATGGGTAGGACCGCGAGGGTGAGTCCCACACGCCATGCGTAAATGCATTCCCCTACTTGCAAAAATATATTTTAAAAAAAATGCCAGTCCAATGCCAGTGGTTGGATCACATCCACGGACTCCTCGGTTACGCTCTAATGCAGCACGTTAAGCGCTATCCTTCTACCGTTCAGGTTCATCTGTATAACCCGCATCATGGTTTGCATGCCATTCGCATTGGCTTTGCCCAATGAGGTACAAGCCCTCACACGTCGTTGGTCCCCTACGCATGAGATAACTATCCGATTTAAGTAGTTAAGAGATAACTTCCTATCCGACATTCGAGATAGATTTTGACCGGTTTTCCGATCATTTGTCGAGCGGAGTCATTTTTAAAAATCAATTGATTTTGTCTTTTATCCCATTCTAGTCGTTTGATGGCCAAAGCTTGCTTCAAACACATTAATTGTTGCCGATATCATTGCACGCGCATTAATTGTTGTCGATAGCATTGTCCATTACCCCTGTTGATAGAGTATTCGGTAACGCTCGTTGCTGTCACGCAGTTGACCTCGGTTCGAGTCCCTGGAGCGGTTGTCACACACAGCTGGCCGTGGGTCAAATTCTCTATACCGCCGCAACATGGGGGTTGGCAAGGGGCCTCGTAAAAACACACCGCTACAGAAAGCAACAGAGATTAACATTGTCTCTGGTGCAGGCCAAAACTGTTCAGTGGTTGTAGCCGAATAAGAAAAAGGAGAAGTGTTGTCCACTTTTCATTAGATTTTAAAAGCTCACAATACACAACACCTTTCAACTCCCACCAAACGCACAGCATAACCTTCGTCTTACACAGTGAACATTTCGCTATGGTTACGTACCCAGGTTTCGTTGCGTTTAGGATTCTCGTAATGTCCCCAGTTCTGTGCAACGACCCCTTTCTTTTCTGCCATGCAAACATTGATTCCCAAATGGTTTTCTATGGCCCAGTGAACAATTTCGCTCTTCTCACCTCAAAATCGACTGCTGAACCACAGCTCATAGGCTTCTGAACCGCTACTTCAAATACGTTCTCCCATATAGCCTTATATGGGGGAATCGCTGTGAGGAGCCGTTAGGTCCATGGAGTGAGGAGCCGTTTAAATTCTCTCACCCAGCGGCCCCCTATCTCTCACGTGTGTGTTCTCTCGCTTTTTTCGTTTTCTTTCTCCCATATTCCCCCTAACCAAAATAAAACAGTTCGTATTTGGGCGGTACATTTCGGTATATTTTCTCTCTCTTTTTTCGTACACTCTTCACTCTGCACTAGCGGTTCACAATTTGGTGCGTAGCTGCCTTCGACGCCTTAGACGCGTTGTAAAATGCATTGCATCGAATCCTTTGCATCCCATCTGGACATCTGATTGGACATCTGAAACGAGCAAAGCGAAAACATTTCAACATTATTTGGTTGTCACTGAATACTGTCCAATAAACTTACCTGGATTATTTCTATCAGGATCACCCGTGATCGACAGAGAAGCACAAGAACTTGGTACTTCACACTTGGCGCTTAGAAAAAACAGAGGCAGAGTTTTCGTCCCGATTCGCCTAAGTCCACACCAAAACTTAAAGAGAGACTGTCGGACCCTCGGAACTTCGGGACTTTGCCCCGATCTCGCTGTCTCTGTTATTTCTATTCCTTTCTCTTTCTCTCCAACGTTCGTCTTCGTCCTGCAAACTCACGGCGATTCCACAACTCACGGGGATTCCTTCCGTTCTTTCCCCGGCAACCACCGAACGCGTCTCATGCTCACTTCCTGCGCTGCGAGATCGCCCTTCCTCGGCCTCGTCGCAGGCAGAGGGGCGTTCGATCTCACTCGTCTCACCCGGGCGCCACACTATGAGAAACTTGGACAAAATGTATGGCAGGCCAAGAAACTATGAATCTTTTGCTAGAGTTCCGTGAGTGACTTTGAGTTGCTTTTGAGCGCCATATGTTTACGGGATATTTTCTCCTTTCGGGGGTATTTTTTTCAATTTGACAGTTTACGGCAAATTTCGGCAAATTTTTATTGCTTTCCAAAAATATGGCTAGTTTTTCGACAGCGGATCAAATTTTGACAAAAATGGCCATAGAAGGAGAAGGAAAGGAAACTGAAAAATCAAAGCATAAACAAACGAACTGTCATTTCACTCACTGGAGCTCACGGAATTTTTCGCGCAAAAGCTTCTAGTGTGGACGCTAGCATATCAAAAAACCTGTAGAGAAAACTCATACTGTGGTCGAGGCGTCAGCCTTCCTCCGCCGCGTCGCAGGCAGAGGGGCAGCCTCGGGCTCTCAAAATTGTTCACTGGGGGTTTAGTGTCTCTTTCTTTCAATTCATGTGGAACACATAAGACATTTTACTACTCATTTCCATGGCACTCAGACGATGGGAAATTGTTGTACGGTCAAATCCTACAATTTCTGCAAACTCTTTTTGAGCCTGACGTGCATTATGATCAAGCAATGCTGCCATTTGTTCATCATAAAACTTTTGCAAGTCAAAATCACTCATGTTAAACGGCGTAAACCACATGTGACACGTTCTCTCAGTACTCCCCGCAAAAACACTTTACCAGGAACAATACTTGGCATGTTCAAATGTTTAAAAAGGTGTTGCTTCCACTTTAACATAAAAGCTATACTGCGTTAGATGCGTAGTTACGTAATGACAGTACCTATCAAACATATATTTCATTTAAAAAAACTTGTGACATTTAATGAGTAATGCCATGTATGGTAAAACCGCATGAATTAATTCAAAGTCCTAAAAGCCGGTCCACACGCTACGATGCATCGCTACGATGTATCGTATCGTTTATTGTATTGATGTATCGTAGGGATGTGTCGTAGCATTTCATCGTAACGAACTGTGGAGTGCCCACACGCTACGATTTTTCATAACGATTTGCAATCACAGATCTCAGTATTGTGGAAACAACCATGGAAGCAACACTGTGTTGGTTTGCTTTGGCATTGTGTGTTTTGGTTAAAAAGCGAAAAATAGAACGTGCCAAGAAAAATCTGTATGAAATGTTAAATAAAACTGTTTTTTAATAAACTTTAAAATAAACTAATAAAATAAACAATGTACACACGCACACATGTCTATCCACCATCAGCACACGCACGCTTGTATGGAAATTAGACAGATAGGTATTAATGCTCGTTTGCTCAGATTTTCTAGATATGCGTCGATGGTCGAAAACGGCAAAAATTGGTGCAATTTCGTTGTCCAGACGCAACGATGCATCGCTACGATATGTCTGCGCAGCAGCGATGTGTCAGTGCACATAGCAGAAAACCTCGTGCTAAAGTCATCTCCATAATTAAGCGCATTAAAGGGTGTTACTGTAAAAAACTAGTCAAACCAAAAAATTTGTAAATCAGCCAAAAAAATATTTAAAAAATCAAGCCATATTTCTTTTGAAATGCTTTGAAATGCTCATTAAATACAGAATATATAAAAAATATCATTCAGTCCTCCATCTCAAGGAATGCGAATTGCAGAACTTTTCGTGTCACTCCTTTCATTAACTCTTGCACCGTTTTCTTGGTCGCTTTCTTTGCTGCAGAACTCAAGTTTTTTTTAAATTTAATTTCACTGATAACTGTTTCCCGAGTCATTTTAAGATTCCGCTTGACGATTGCTCAATATTTTTCAATTGGGTGGAGTTCTGGCATGTTGGCGCGGTTCATGTCTTTGGGCACCACTTCGACGTTGTTTGCCGCATATCACTCCATGGTCTTTTTCCCATAATTACAAGATGCTAAATGCATCCAAAACAGAAAAGAACCTTTGTACTTTGTTAGAAAAGGCAAAATACGTTTATTTAGGCACTCTCGGGCATAAATTTCCTGGTTGATGGTCCCGATCGCGATGTAAATGCCACTTACGAACCATACGAACAGATAGCCTGCAATACGAGATATTTCTTTGCGAATTTCAACAGCTTTATTTTCTTGCAATCTCTGTCAACTTTCCTCTTCCAGTTGCCGTATAGTACTCCTGTCCAGGAAGCTGTTTAAAGTCTGCCTTGACGTAGGTTTTATCATCCTGCACTACGCAGAAAATTTCGTTAACATCTCCGTGCACAGATTCCGCGATCGTTTTCTGGCCGACATGTTTTGCTTGTCGTCACAATTTGGAGTCACTACTTTCTTGTAAGTAGGCAGACCATCACGTTTCATAGCTCTATTCACGGTTGTAGACGGTACTTCCAGCTTGGTTGTGACTTCTCGGACGGAGAGTTTGAGATTCCGCTTGAAACAACTGATCACTCGTTTCATCGTTTTTACGGTCTCCTGGTTCCGTCTTCCACCTGATCCAGTCTTTCTGACTGTCGTCAAACGTTATCCGAATACTTTTAATACATTGGGGACCGTTGATTAGGCCACATCCAACAATTTCGATAACTTGGCGCGCGAGTAATTCGAATTTTCGCGCTAACTATGCAAACTTTTGAGATGATGTTCCTTTTGTTTCGACGCCATTTCCCCAAATGAAGGGCAAATGTCTAAATCGGATAATAATAATATGATACTACACAAAAACATCTTTAAAATGAGACGTAAACAGGATTTTTTGATGCACTATGAAAAATACTGCGTCAAGTTGAAGTTGACTAGTTTTTGACAGTAACACCCTTTATTTTATATACATGAATGTACCCTATTTAACAAAAACCACAGCAAGTATTATTAATAGCCTAACTGACGAGCTACACGATGCGCAAATAAATTTTCTAGCATTTCAGATAAATGCCAAAATGTTTTGCGCTTGTGTCAAAACGTGTATATGTCGGACGAGGCGGAAACCCGACCGTAAACCCACCGTAAACACTTTTTGCATACGCTTTGTTTACAAACAGATGATAATGTAAGTTCTTATTGGCTGGTATAGCAACAAAATCTAAAACAACAGAAAATAATATTCAGAAATCTATTTATTTCTCTTCGATTTCTATTTTCTTCGACCAAAAACACGAATGTAAACACGTTTCATATTTCGTTTCTATATTTTTACTGCCACACGAAGCGTAAAGGATCTTACGTTTTTACGGTCCAAATTGCGGCTCGTGGTGCGGCCCAGTAACGATCCAAAACACCATATATATGTGTGCGGTGTTATAGTCTCCCTGTTGCGTAATGCTAGTCCCAGAAGATAGTTATCTTGATATATTTTTTAGCACTGAGTGGATGTTGCATGACGCTTGTTATGTTACTTATATGAGGTGATAAGGTGAGCACTTATCTATTTCTTGTATATTCATCTTTGGATACGTGTTGGATAAATCGATTTTGTTACTATTTGTATAAATTTAAAAAATTGGGAACGGAAAAACAAACAAAAACAAAACAAGTAATTTTCAAAGCAACACAATAACCTGTAAATATGTAAATTAACGCTGGCATTTGGGGAAGCTTAAACCTCTTTAAACATGTTTTACCATGTGGCATCAAGCGTCTCCATCATCAGCTTTTTGAAAAATATGAAGCTTATTTCTGTGCATGTAGTAGTTTCCTTCCATCGATTTCAATCGCCAAGTCAGACCAAGTCCAGTCATTATGTAATCATCTCGACAATGAACACACAAACATACACCACATTCAGTTTCACCCGATGCTACTGAATGGTAGACTTTTCAGTCGGGCTATGTGATAGTATCGTTTGCGTAGAAGTTAGAATATAACCTCACTACGTCAACGAGTAAACACAATTAGTGAATATATAAGCAACATTTTACAGTTCAAAATGTTACTTTATGCAACACATAAGACTTAACAAGGAAACGAAAGAAAAAAGATTACACAATTTTAACTTTATCCAAATTAGCGATGTAACATAGTATGACGGCATGGATGGCTAATAACAAACAAATAAGGAGTCGCGGCAATACTTCACTTTTATTAGTTGTTGTCAAACCCGTGCTTGCACTCATTCGCTGGGCAGTTGAATCGCTGGCTGGTTAGCGGCGATTTTTTATGTTTGACAGGTTGAATGTAGAGCGAGATGGGTGTTGAAACTTCACTCAGACTGGCGACCGCACAACATGTAATCTGTCGTGTTTAATAATCGAAAACACTGGCATCTTATCTCGGAAAGCAAAATGCTAGCCTTAACTTAGTTTTATTTCGCTCACACTCCTGAATAATAGTAACACCAAAGTCCGGAACTTATTGGAATACTATTCACTCGACTTTTAAAGTGGACCCCCAGATACCAATTTGTTAGCGTCCGAGAAAATTAAATAGCAATAAGAACGAAAGCCATAAAATTAATACCCAACAGTTCGAGTGTGCATAGATAGCGCGCGCGATTTGAGACGTTGGATTCGTTTGATTGGTTTAGCACAGTTTTAAACTTGTATTTGTTTTCTTTGTTTAATTATGTTTAATTTACTTTAACACGTTGTTCTACCAAAGTCTTCAAGTTATCCAACCTGCACATGAGCCTGAGATTGCTGAACGTCTGGTAGAAACGTCACTGGCAAGAACATGAAGATGATCCAAGAAAATAATTCTGCCACACACACTACACTTGCAGCGAACTCCATGCGAAGCGAGCTACTGAGCAACTGTTAGACCGTGTTCGCCTCGCGTTGAACCAAGAACCAGAACACATACCGAAGCCACGAAACCTTGGAACACTCATACAATGAGTTCCGGGTAGCAGGAATCGTTCACCATCGTAGGCCGAGTCTGCGCAGCTGGTGTGTTAAAAGCTCAGCCCTACGAATTTTGGCTGTAAACGAAAGCTGTAAAAACTCAAACAAAACTACTTGGACAAACATGCACACACAGCGAGGTATAGTTTCGTTGTAAGTGGTCGCAGAGAAAACCGACGACCGGTACAGGGAATACCATAAGAGCGATAATAATGAATGGTTCTGATTGTTGTGGCCAAAATTTTTCATGTTCTACTCTCCGCCTTCGTGAGAAGCTAACAGCGGTTGAATCTAAAATGTTATATTCACAAAACTAATGATCCCAAAAAGCACAAATATAATTTATATCAATTGTTTTCAACTAATATAACTAACCTTTCCTTTTTATTTATATTACTTGATGTAACAGCGGATATACATATACATATATATATATATATATATATATGTATATGTATA
>NW_026684387.1:0-9647 GCF_943735745.2 Anopheles bellator | reverse complement strand
CGCAGTGCTTTTGTTTCGCTTGAGCCCGCCACTTCCTGCAAGGGGACAGACGGAACCGGCGGAAAAGTTCCAAACGTCCGTGAACCACACCTGTGAATCGGGCAGGTTCATCGGACAGGACAGGAATAACCGGGGCCCGATCGTGACGTCGCTCGAGCTGTGAGTCTCGAGGAAGCTATTGATGTGCTGCCAGACGGTCGGCAGCCACTTGAGCACCTTTTCGAGCTGCGGTTGCTGTTGTTGATTGTGCAGTTCTACCGTGAATAGCTTGCGGCGTAGAAAGCGCCCCAAGAAACCTTTCACCGGTTCCATATGAGTCGCCGTCAGAACCTGCAATGGGAATCGGGAATAAAATATAACGGCCGTTAGCACCGAATGGATCTGAGAGCGCTCTCGTCAACTCACCCATCGGAAGTTGTGATGAAGCTGCAGGTTGGTGGTGTTGCACGTTGCCTGCGACATAGTGCCGATGATGCAGGGCAGCTTGGAGGCCGTTGCACTCAGGAGGCAAGAAAACACATCGCCAAGGGCCGATGCGTGGTGCAGATTGTCCAGAATGATCACCGCCGGCAGATCTTCGGCGGCAGCGTTCGCCATCGACGCTTGCTCCGCTATGTGGCCAAGGTATTGTTGCAACTCCTTCGAAGACTTGTGATCAACGCTGGAAAGCGAAAAAAATAAACATTAATCAATCGAAATTCGGACAAAACGCAACATGCCGCCGTTCGGGGAACGTACTTGAAAGTGGCGATCGCTTCGATCGGATTATCGCACCCGGCACGGGCCACCAGGAATTCGGCCAGTTTGCGAGCCAAATACGACTTTCCGGTGCCACTCGGGCCACACAGTACCGATGTACCGATGGACGATGTTTCGCAGAATCAGACTATCGAACGCCAGGCTACCGACGCCTTGCAGACAGATGTAGAGGGTCTTCACGTTGCCGATGATGTAGCCACAGGGCAGCAGCTCCGGGAAGCCCATCTCCGGGCCACGCTTCGCCTCCCCGAGGTGGTACGAGGTGATCGAGTCCGTGTTAAGCCCCAGGTTCGTGCCCGGATCGATGCGCGACAGATAGTCCTTGAACGTCTTCCGCACGATGTAGTCCAGGTTCTGCCAGGTCGTCTTGCCCGAAATGTACGTGTACGCGATGATAAACTCGTTCGCCTCCAGATCGGTGCCGACGGAGAACGAGGACCAACCGGCTTTACCACCGCCCTCCAGCTTACTGTCCTCATCGTCGTCCGGCGACGAGTGGTAAAAGTTATCACATTCATTCATCTCCTCCGCGTACTTCGGGAACGAATCCGGTTGCCCCAGGTAGACCGCGATCGAGATCTTCTTGCCGTCGACCGGATCGGCCACGTCCTCGGCCGGGGTCGTCAGGATTTCGTTCACCAGCGCTGCCCGCTCGAACGTGGGAGACAACTCGGCGATGATTGCCGGAATGAGCTGGGCCGACGGTGGTTCCGGTGCCGGCGGGATATTGTCCTCTTCCGTTTCGTCAAGGTTTTGCGGGATGATAAAAGAACCGTGCCGTGCCCTTGTCCCGTCGCAGCCGGAGAATTCATTGCTGTCGAACGGCAAATCGCCTGCATTAAGCTCCGGGAGCCACCCTGTGCGTTGCCGTCCGGTTAAGATTGGTTGTGGTTTCGAGATGCGATGAATAGAGGGACCACATTAACTGGCCGCGTGACCGTGCGGAACCGCTTTTCTGCAATCTAATCCACTCCAGCCAAGACTCCGGGGTAACTTAGTTGTTTGTCTGTAGCATGGAGGACTCACTGGGAACTCTGTTGTGCTCGCAGCGTAAGGTCCACTTTACAACGAGGTAATTGATTTACGGCGCTTGCCTGAACGTGCTGAAAGTGGTACACAATGCTGCTCTTCCCCGCTAGACTATGGCGCAAAAACGAGCATCGGACACTATTGGTGTTTATGACACTGATGATGATGATGCTGGCGATGCTGATCGTCCTTAGAAAGGAGAGCACTCGAAGCCGGGAGCCAGATTAATCGTGGCGGCTTCGGCGGCGTACCGAGAGCCGTACAGGGCGCGATAAAGGGTGATGTTCGCTGTTTCCGCGCTGGAAGAATTAAACAATTAAATTAAATATCAAATAAAACATATTAAAACATATGTTTCATATGGGAATATTAAACAATTAAATATTCCCAGTTGATGGAACTTGGCCGCCAAAAATATTACCTGTGATGATGATGATGATTTGAAAACTTAAACTTCTGGTTCGAACGACTCGAACAACGGAACAAACGCCCTGTAAAGGGGCAAATCTATCACACAAAGTTTGCATAATAGTTCGTCAACAAAAAACTCCCGCAAATTCTGTGATATTTGTGCTTTTGTGATGAAAACGTTGTATTCTGGCGGCAAATCGCACCAATGTGCGTAACCCTTCTCCGCTTCTTTGGCCAAATGATGGCCTTCTATAACTAGCCGACCACATTGCAGTCGCGAAGCTCGTCTGAACTTCACAACTTGATAATCCGACGTTAAAAACCATGAATCGGCTTCGTTTGGCGATATCTCGTGGCTTCTTAGCAAGAAGTTTTCTCTCACTTGAATTCTGAGGCCGTTCTCCGTAGGGACGGGGCCTCCATCAACGAGGGGGAGACGAGGGGAGCGTGTTTTTTCGTGCAGCAGAAGAGTCGTTACCACGTGACGAATCGCTTGTTCACTGTCGTTTGAATCCATCGTTTGGCTGATGGTGCGAAGGATATCTTCGAAAGGGTTAGTTGACTGAAATGGCAACGGACCCTTATCTCTAACCTCCGGCACTAGATGAAGGAGGTTGTGTATGTTGCTAGGTACAAAGTCGACTGCCCTGTAGTACCTTGAAACGAATTGTTGGAATAATTCGTGAGCAAACTTCAATAATTTTTTGTTGCGGGTCCGGTTGCAAATTGCAACCGCCCAATGTAAATCATTGTAAATTTTAAAGTGCTCTTTGGGTAGCACTGCATTTAGTAGCACAATTCCAACAACATCTAGCATGAACGCCCACATCCAATGTGGCCACCACATGCTAAGATTGGTGAAGCGTCTGTGTTTCCTTTCATGCGGAAAGTTGACTTTTTGCAATTGTTTCTGCAGCCAATCCAACTCGACATCTTCTATTTTGGCGATTTTATGCCGACCAAATACGAATGTTTCAACAAAGGTTTTGGTAACCCCTAAATGCAGTAAGTGCCGATCGTCCCCAATTGTCACGTCCTTGATTAGGTCAATTCCGAATGCCTTTAGCGGAATCTCACCTTGCACCTTGGGTGCATGATGAAAGGGAACGTACTTGAATTCCACAAATTTGGCATTTGTTCGCAGTTCACATGTCGTAGTGTCGTGGAACGACACACTGCTGATGCCTTCCCTGTGGATACCCTGGATGGTGCATTTTGTGCACCCAAAGTAGCCAATTTGTTGCACCGTCTCTGTAATTATAATGAAAACGAAATGAAATTAGGAAACTGTAACAAGACGCCGGGAACCTACCTTTAACGATCGCGCGTGCCACAGTGTCAGAAAGCAGTGCTCTGATCTTAACACAACACTCCGGATTTCCTGCACGAGAATCTTCTATTTCCCGGCCAAGCGTGCCGAGCAGTTGGTGCGCCTCTGGTTTTAAGGTACTACAAAAGACACTTAGGACGAAAGGTTCGCCCGGTGATTTGCGTGCTTCATGTTCCCTTGCATAAATAGTCCATGCTTGCAGTCCAGCACTCTTTTCGGCACGCTCCAATGGCACGCCTTTCACGTGGAGATCCAAAGTAGCACTGCTGGATAGGTTGAGTTCGCTAAGTGTGTTTTCTGTAATAATAGATCGCACATGTAATGTAATATGATAAATCTATGATAAGGCGAACTTACGTAAACCACGGTGCCAAAAGTGCCCGATAACTCTATCAGAATTGTCCCGGATTTCGATCGGTTCGATGTTCCAATCCTGGACCACCGCCGCCCGTGGATCCAGCGGAATGCACGGTACATGTTGACTCAACGCGCACAGCAGTTGTTGCTGCAATTGCGCTATACTTATGTCCGGGCTGTTGTTGGAGATCTCCGTCATTTTGTGGGCCAGTGCGGCCGCCGTTTCACGTTGATCTTCCGTGCCACTGTTTAACACTTGACGAGCGGATTCCAGTTTGTTATTGTCAAACCTTGGGTAGCTATCTCCGTGATACTCGTAACAGCTTGGCTTGGCGTTTTTTTGAAGTGCCCGCCGTTTAGGATACATTTTTCTGCTTGCTAACGCGAACACTTTGTACGACTATTTTTATTTTGAACGGAGTTCACTGTCAAAGTTGGAGTTCACTGTCGGATCGGTCGCAATCGGGTAGTGCTTGTATAAAATAAAAAACAAAAACCGTGAGTATCAAGAGGTCAACAGGTAGAAAGAGATACTGCCCATACAATACGGTTTTCAACCGTCTCTTTCCACTACGCACCAATTCTTGTCCTTTCTCAATATAAATTCAATATATACATCTGGGACATCCAGACAGACATCTGGGACAGGACATAACTACCCAACACGCTCAACCAAATGTAAACTAGTAAGGAAATAAGCTTAATAGTCTTAAGTTAGATAAGGATATAATTAAGTTTCGTTTAAGTTAATCTTAAAACCAACCTATGGCGCTACACGAAGCGTGAAAACTGGCGTAAAATTAATTATTAATGTCAAACTGTTTACGCTTCGTGTGGCACCAAAAATATAAAAACGAAATGTGAAACGTGTTTACGTTCGTGTTTTCGATTCGAGAAAATAGAAATAGAAGAGAAATAAATTGATTTCTGAATATTATTTTCTGTTGTTTTTTTATTTTGTTGCTATACCAGCAAATAAGAACATAAATTATCCTCTGTTTGTAAGCAAAGCGTATGAAAAAAATTATTACGCTCGGGTTTACGCCTCGGCCGAGCCGTAAACGTTTTGACGGTGACAGAACCAGGTTTTTTCAGAAGTTTTTCCTGCACTACCTTCCTGCCACCAAAAACGGTATTAAAAACCAACAATGCGTGTCACCTATGATAGGTTAAAATGCTCCAATCAATGTAGAAAAGCAAAGCTGTACCCATTCAAAGCGGAGTTTCTTTCTCTCCTTCTTCTTTGGCACTACAACCGCTGTGCGGTCTTGGCCTGCACCAGAGACAATGTTAATGTAAATTATCCGAGGTGCTATCCGTAACAGTTCGTTTTTACGGGCGGGGTTGTTGGTCCCGCGCCAACCCCCCTCTATCAACGCCGGTAACGGGAATCGAAACCATGGCCGGTTGAGTAACAACCGATCCCGGGATTCGAACCCTGGCCAGCTGCGCTGACAGCGAAGAGCGTTATCGACTACGCAATCAGTGGGGGTTGCCAAAGCGGAGTTTGCCGACTGTAAATTTTAAAAAACTAAAACATCGGAAATATACTATACTACTACTCACAGTTTCGCGGTGGACGCCGGAGGAAGATGTGCAGTCACGGGAGAGTTCACAGGACTTTCCAAATTGCTGCACGCTAAATGCGCAGCTTCACAGTTCGATCTTCCGATTCCGCGAACACCAGCACACCTTCATTCACTGTGTCTGCCAGAGATTTCCAGAGTGTTCTATTAGGTTTTAGAGGCTCACAATAATAAAGTTCAATTGTGTTCCAAAAAGGCTACTAAAGTTCACTGCGTTCGCTTGTTCTTAGGGTCACCAGTATAGCAAACAACCACACGCGCTTTACGACGTAATCGTGGTTAATGGTGTCGCGGAAAAACTAGAGTGACAGACGAGCGTCTGGTTTGAAAAGACGCGTGCGCATTCTGTTACCTGTCGTTGCACGCACACTAGCGCCTTGCGCTTTACTGTCGGCACCCATACCATACCGATACTGCTGGCACCACTACAACTTCATGTTGGTCTGAACGTTTGAAGATCAACTGAATCTGTGGCGCTACACGAAGCGTGACGAAATGTTTTTGACATTATAATTTTACGCCAGTTTTCACGGCTCGTGCAGCTTTCCTGGATTTGAGCCCATGCGCCCACTCGTTGCGCTCTTTTATCCCCCTCATATTGCCAGCCTGTCAGTCTCCCAGCCTACTGAGTGAAATGTTGCCAGTTCGAAATGAAGTGGGAGTATGTTCTGCAACCGTGTAGTTTCATGTTTATTTCTCTTTAACTATTTTTTACTCTTTTACTACTTTTACCATTCTACTTTTAGGATTTCGAACACCGTTGGGTTGAAACAGGCCAGGCCATCATGAACGAGCACTTTACCTTCAACGGAAGGTAGACCGTGACATTGACAAACTTTACATGATGTTCGTGCTGCTGATTAAAATGAAACGCTCGGGGCAAAGTTTCGCCAACATCTACCAACGGATCTCGGTCGAGTTCGATTGGAGATAGCCCCCAGAACCAGACCCGGAATGTTAGATTGAATTGAAACATTTGTACAGGATCAATTGAAACATTTGTACAGGATCAATTTAAACATTTGTACAGGATCGTGGCCCCACTGGACGCGACAATTGTTCAATCAATTCAACAACAATCACGAGTTCCATGAGTTTACGGATCGATTGATGGCTGATGGGGAGAATACAAACGGCGGAGGCCCTATACTTTACAGCACAATGAAAAACTATTAAAAATAGGAGGAAACGGGAACAGTACAAAGCGGGAAAATTATTCTTCACTATTTTACAACACATGGACAGCGGGCCACAGAGCGGGCCACATTGAGACAGGAGCAGGATACATTAAAGGATCGCGGTGTAGCTGGAACAGAACTCATTAAAGCTTTAGAAGCGACAAACAATCGAACAGTTTCTTTTTGTTAACATATGAAGAAAATCGTCACGATAGTGGTCGATGGAGGTTAGAAGAGCGGCTGACACACCTTCTTGGCGGACGTCGTTTAAAGCCCTAAATTTCATACGCTAACTAGCTATATAGGATACGAAACGTACGCGCGATTGATTATGATAACTTTTACCGTTACTTTACCATACTGCTGCTGGTGAAACGTGAGAGTTTAGGTGTGTTTTTCTGTGTGTAAAGAGTAGCTTATCGTTACAGGATACCGATACGAATGCGTGTTACTATTTACAAGTGGAAGCTTCCAGCGGCGAATCTCGCTCGCCTTCCCTCGGTACGATTACAAAAAAAAACGCACATCAAAAGCTCACCGCGAAAAACAGCGCGCGCGCGGAAAGAGTAAACCTTCAATATACTGGCGGGGCGATGTATCAGCTGCCCCACCGTCGATATCATTAATGTTTGTTTCTCTAAATGAATGGGTTTGCATTTGTTAATGCACACATGTCTCCCAGTCGCTCGCTATCTCTCTCTGCCATGCTCACAATTTGATTATTGTTTCCGTTGAACGCATTTTGGTTGGTGTAGTTTTGTGTAATGTTACTACTGCTCTATCGCCCATCCCGTGGCAGTTTCTTTTTTCTTTCAATCATTTGCATTATGCCACCACTGGCAGAATCCAAAAACGATCCATTTTTCCGCCCATTTGAACATCAAAAACGGCTAGCCCAGCGAGAAGCATTCAATCGAGCAGCACAGCGCGCGCGCTTTAATTGAGTGTTTTCAACATCGAACACTAGAGGGCGCTCGCTACCCATTGCCGCTGAAAATGCAACCGCTGATCGAACGGACGCGAAACGTGATGCTGGCGCGGTACGAGGAGATCAACCGGGAGATTGACGCAGGCCTGAAGAACCCGCGGTGGGTCGGCGCCGACAGGCCACGGTTCACCGTGTACGAGGGTAAGAAAACGAAGTAAACATTCAGAAGAATGCGCAACGTGTATTTTGGAAGATTCCAAAACGGATAGAAAGCTTAGCAATAAACAATGGTTCCTATTTTGAAGCGTGCCACAGAAAAGGTTTCGGCATTTCATCACCGTGTACTGTTGGTTTTACGAAAAAGGAACTGACCGAATTCGCAGCGTGACGGGCGAAGTCAAACAAATTAAGTAGTAAAGCGAATAAACAACCGACGCCTAATGTGAGCAATCACGCTGCGTTTCCATAGCGTGGAAACAGTCGATTTGCTGGGCGTGCAGGGGCTCCACTGTTGCAGCACGCGATTTATTCAAATGACCGGTCCTTGGTGCGATATTTGCATGGGACTAATGATCCCATGACTGATGTTGCATGTTTGCACTTTTGCATTTCGCGAGCCACCACAGGTTTACAACCGAAGACATTTGGCGGGTGGCAATTTCGATACAAGATCATTGCTAGAACAGCTTCTTGACGCATTTTTTCAGCGCAACAAGCCGAAACTCTCCATCAGTTTTTGCTTGAAGGTTTGGTGTCTCATCATTCATGGTTCTATCTATTGAAGCGATTCTCTTTATGCTTTAAATTAAAGCTTTAAATTATGCTACCTGGAAAGAATTCGATTAGACCTAGCAACCAAAAATAAGGATGAAGCGAACATGGAGTTTATTTCAATTCGTTCTCGACAGTACAGTTCACAGGACTCAACAGTGTCATAATTTCAGTTTACTATTATTTTACTACCATATATAATTTTCTCACGCCCCATCATCATCACCCGTTTATTTACTTATATTATTTAATTACTATTTTCTACCTATTATGATTAGAAACTTTATGATTGATTTATTTTTTATTTGATCACGTTATCCTTTCGCTTAATTCGCTTTGCACTTAATCCGGATTACACCATCGGTGCACAATTTAAAAAATGCCTTCTTACACAAATGCTTACAGTACACAAATCAAAAAATTAACAATTCTCACTCCAAGAGAAGAAGCAAGCGTTACTTTCAAAGTCTCTTAAATGATAAATGCGCCATGAACGATCCAGACGATCATGAGTTTAATGATTTCATTCACAAAATGGTGTACCAATCTTTTCTGTTTGTGAGGGGAACATAGAATGAATCGATCTAGAGAAATGGGAAAAATGAAGAGAGAAATTTAGTATCTGCTACAAAGCTATCAATTAGCGATCGAAGCCCAATTGGGCAATTTATAGTCCAGAGCCTCACTACGGAGTGCTTTTCTAAAGGGCCAGCACCGTTCAACCCTTATCCAGACCGTAAGAATAATTTCCTTTTCCCCTTGGGGCCACGTGGCGCGGTCTGCCGGTCGCGCGGCGTGACGTTAGATTCCGCGGGCAAATGGTGCGCATTCCGTGTGCGCGTGTATTGGTTGGCTTGGCTACCGGCAGCGGCAGAGAGCGAAAGAGAGGCAGAAAGACCGCAGCGCGAGAGCCGCGTAGAGCAACACACGTTTTTCTTGTACAAGATTTATTTTAAGCCTTACATTCGTCTCTTTTTACATCGTAAGTGTAATCTATCTTATTGTAACTTTAATTCTAATTTAATTCTTTCACTTAAATACCCAAAGCCCTGATCCCCGCGAAGATGTCCCCGAGGACAAAAGTGAAGTGAGAGAGCCCGACCGTGAGTGAGCGGCGGGTTAACCCTTTCACTGTGCAGAGCGCAAAATTCAGTCCATCAAATTCAGTCATCCGGTGGCCGAGTGGCGCGAACGTTCTCCTATTGCGTTGTCCGGCTTCTCCCGTGTGTGCACGCAACGCGCGCGCCGTGCCGCAGTGCTTTTGTTTCGCTTGAGCCCGCCACTTCCTGCAAGGGGAC